>NC_142395.1:14533882-14833882 GCF_059441095.1 Idiotropiscis lumnitzeri | reverse complement strand
AAAAAAGTATTTCAAAAAATAATACGAGCACTTGCGGTAAGATAAGGATCTCGTGAGTCACTCTGACTAAAATCTTGCTCTCACCAGCCCAATGTCTTGCCGACACCAATTCACCAGGACGTCATCTCCATGACATTGAGACGATCCATTACTTGAGTGAAGGTGTCTTAATTAAAAAAATAAATCAAATAAATCCAACGTTTGAATTTATCAACTGGAGATGTCTCCGCAACGAGCGGAGACTCAAGTCGCTTATCAGGTGGCCAACTCGTTTGCAAGCCTGAGGGATCGGCTCTTTCGCGTTAATGTTACAGTTCGGCCACTCTCAAGCATCTCTTCCTGGGCCAAAACCTTCCCTCCCTCCTTGCACTACATGCCCCCCACTGATTTGCCAGATCCCATAAAAGAGTGCAGGTGTGACCCGGGCATTTAGCAGTTAACTGGTGGCGAGTGGGACCACACGCCACTAACTGAAAAGAGACTGCTGCCCAGGACCGGCACGTTGGGGGCTGGGGGGGCGGAGGCACCAGCACATGCGGGCAAATGCGCAGCACTTGTAGAAATTGCAGGGTTGATTAATTAGGAAGTGTCACTTTATTCCAGGGAAGCCAGAGTGGGCTAAGTACTAATCAGGATTAATTAGTGGAAATACATATGTGAGGATTAGCAGGCTTTGACCCCTGGTTCTCTCTTCTGACAGCACGCATCTCTCTCGCTATTTGACAAGCGTTAGTTGCTCCAAGACCATATGTTGTAATTTTAGCACTACTGCCCCCTATTGATCTTCTGTTTACCGCCAACAAGGAGGATACCGTGATTGTAAATCCACTTCATGAGAATCAGTATTTTCCTGCATTTTTTAGTAGCTTAACCATTAAGTTTTATAAAGCCCTGTCTTTTAGTGACTATTGAAAATAAAATGTTACTTTGGTTTGATAATCCAAGTGCCGAGAGCTGAATATAACACGTCATTTTCTGAGCAAATGATATCATATATTATAAATTGATGGGTGGGGGAACTGCTCCATGTAATTAGAAGATATTATGAAGTTTACAGTTATGTCCTTGCAGATGTGGTGTCCGCTTTGACATTTGTAAACATTTAACATACATGACATATAGTGATGGCTATAAAAAAAAATAAAAAATAAAATAAAAATAAAATAAAAACAAATCTGAGAATTATTTAGTTTGATTTTTCAACATTTTCTATTACTTTTGCAAAAACCTTACTGACAGAATTCAGCATAAACAAGACTTGGGTCAGATTTGATGGAGAACCAAGTTGGGTAGCCCTGTCCCATTCATCCTTTAAAAGATTTCACGCAAATGAATGCTTTGGGGTCATCTCACATCTTTCACACTTCTCGTTTATCACAGTGTTTATATTATCACTTTACAGCGTTTTTGTTAGCATAACCTCGAAAGGCGGAGGTTCCAAGTGCCGTTCTGTCATTGATGTTGGCCCATGACGCATGTAAAACCAAACACCAAGACCCAAATCCTGCATGTTCAAGGTGGGTCTTAATGACACAAATCGAGGGGGGGATATGAATAGGAGTGCAACTATTGAACCACAAGCTCTGACTTGGTTACGTTTCAAACGACTGAAAAAAAAAATTGTAACTGTGACTAAAATAGTACACCTCATTTCTTCTCTATCATTTGTAGGTGTCGTATAAATATACTTTTGCATCGTATACTATATTTTAATACGAACTGCATATACGATCGACATCAACTGCACCTTGCACAGCGCATGAGACAGGCAAAAACACTCTCAGGAAGTGTCAGTTGCAATCAGCAGGGATACATTATAAGCGGTTTAGATATTTCCTCCCAGTCCAATACTTAGAAACACAGTTTTTACTTCACTGTGCAATTTAATGATTTTTTTTTTTTGCAGATCTGAAAACAGGCTAGGGACTTAAATAATAGCAGGAGTGGTATTGAACCTTTTCGGGGAGATCAAACGCAGCTTTCATTAGTTTAGTACAGCGCTGGGGCCTCATTGACGACTTGTCAGACAGTCTTGCCTTCAATACGCGGCGAGAGGCTCTAAAAAAAAAAAAAAAAAATCATCCTTTTACTGAGCCCCCTCAGCTGTAAATTCCACTGCCGGCTCGATAGAGCACCCCCCTTCCCCTGCCCCGGACCGCCATTATTCCTTGCCGTGGATTAACCCGACACCGCTGATCAAAAGGAAGCCTCCCCGCGTATCTTTGCCCGGCCGCCCATTAGCCACTCATAACGACGTCCTCAACTTATTATGATGGAAAAATCCATTGTTTGTCCACAGGTAGCATATTTAGTGGGAGTGCATGATCTTCAGGGGGATTAAGGGGATGCTACCGGGAGGGATCTTCATCTGATCTTCGTTGGGAATGGAGGAGGTGGGGGTGGAAAAGGGGATTGCTTCACAATATCAGGAGTCTTATGCCGTGTTTCTACCAAGCAGTATAACTTAAGTACAGTAATTGTTATTTTCCAGTTCTCATACCGACCAAATTAAACAATTAAAAGACAGACCAAAGACCAAGACCAAGTTTATAAACCCATCAACTGTTTTAGGCAAGGAAACGACAGGCGTGAACATCCCCGTAGTTGAAATCTTTGGTGAGTTGTTCTAGGTCACGCTATTCACTAGGGTCATAGGTCAAGGAAATGTAACTAAACTACCTTCCACTTTAACGACAAATCTACTCCATAAACAAACATAGTACAGCTCAGATACAAGCTAACGAACATCACGGCTAACATGAAGCTTTTGGCAGCAGGTCAATCTTGTTAACTCATTTGAAATGATCATTACTTGAACATGGAGAAAAAAAAAAAAAAAAAAACTTCCAGGGACTTCTAAAAAAAGCTTCTACCCGGTTCTTCACATGTAGCCAAGGTAATAACAAATGCAATTGTTGTGTTTATAACATAATAATTTGCACTGCTCACATTGTTACTGATAAACATGTATCATTCACAAACCATGTTGCGCTTTCTTAAAAAAAATATTGCATACATTTTGTTTAACACTTAATATTAAATATTATGGACATGCTATCAGTTTGCTCTTTGTTTTCATTTATTTGACATAAATTTAACACAAAAGAAAAGTGCTTTTGCATTTTGTTCCCTCATTGTACCAAATATGAACCAAACTTTTCTCTTAAAGATATGAGATATGAGCTAAACCACGACGTACCGTGACTATGCGACTAATTATGAACCAGATCGAAATGTGTGGGGTTCAACTGACCCGCACAATCATCTTCTCCGACCTTCTTGCAGTACGCATTCGATTTGCGTGTATTCAATTATTTACCACAAATAATCTTGGTTGAACGATCCACACCACTGATGTACAGTTCCAGACGAAACAATTAAAGGCTCTTCCACAAGATAGCAGATTCATCTGTGTACCCACTTTATTGGAAAATTTGAATTCGTGGTGAGGCCGTGAGGCTTTTTTTTTTTTTTCAATGTAAAATACGCGCCTTAGCTCAATAAAGGCTGACAAACACTGTCTTGTCGCATTTCCAAAAAAAAAGAACACAATCTGAGCCAGCGATTGTATTTACTCGCCGTCTTCCCCAGTTGACCTGAGTGTGACTATTATGCCCGCTGATTCACGTTGCATTAGCCCTTTGCTGTGGCGTTTGAAGTGTACTTACAGTAAATATGATACATACACCGGGGCTAAAAGCTTTACATAAAACTGTCTGAGCGCAGCATATTAAGCCATCTTTGTTTACAAGAGGCAGGTCGAAGGGAGCGAGAGGGAGAAAGAGGAGGGGGGGAAGGAAAAAAAGACAATTTGGCACAATGGTCATAAAACGCTGCATTTCTCCCCCCACCATCCCACCGCATCACTGGCACACAAACACTGCAGACGTAACGCAGACGCGAGGCTAAATCACTGGGGACCGGAGCATTTAAGTCGAAGTGTCACATTTCGGTGTAATAAATAGCAGAGATTGATTTGACCTCCCAAACTGAACCTGCAGTTTACTTATATAGACACCGAAAAAAAAAAAAAAGTCTCCCTCTCGGGGGATGCCTCAAAAAGGAAATGTGATCAGGTTGGAGGGCCGCGGTGGTGCCCAAAAGCGTCAATATGGCTAACCCAGCGACCCACACGCGAAGAGCCCGCAGCTCAGCGGGAAGGTCAAAGGGTTTTTGTTACCGCTTTCTTCTGGGAGCAAGCTTGTGCATTATTCACTATAACAGGGGTGGCTGGGCAAACTTTTGTTTCACTGAAGGGCCAAATTTGAATTTTAAAACGCACCCATGGGGCAGGCCATTTGCCAATTTATGATTAATTACATATCATATAATCTGATAAAATACAAAAATATTTATCTCTCCAGTTTACTGTTTACAATAAATAATTTTAAAATATTAATAAAAAACAGTGAAACCTCGATTTTACAGATTAATTCCAGGAAGTGGTCTGCTTTAAAGCTGATTGTTGGTTAAATTTAAGCTTTGTTAATTTTGTGGCCAAAAAACACCTAATCCAGTACTAAATTACTGCTTTGTGATTTTATTATGGCCTATAAATGTCTAGTAGCGGATAAAGAAATTGTCCAAATAAGTCTGAAAAAGCTTTAACCTCTTAGAAAACTTTTAAAGTTTATCAAATTTACCTCGGTGGTGCTTGAGGGGAATAATGGAGTGAACTGATGACAGTGTGCTTCCTTTTTTTGTTTTAACTCGGTCACGATTCGATTTCATACATAAGGGCTTGATATAAAGAAAATAATACGGCACCAAAAACAGCATGTTTGCGAGCCGTGTCTGTAAAACGTACATGAGCTCGCTCCGTTACACAGCCATATATTTTTAATTTGTGTGCATACGACAATGCAAAACTAATAATGTCCATGCTTTCCATGACCTTAAATGGAACGTAGGCACGGCCGTTAGCCTGTTCTAGTCAACTGTATATCTGTGACTTATTTTTTTAATAGGACTTTTTGAGAATGGATCCGCCCATATGTGGCCCACATACCATATTTTGCCTACCCCTTCTATTTCCCGCAGAACACCACAGGCCATTTAGGGAGGACGGTCTGACGGTGTCTTTACCACCTCGGGAGATGCATTGCAGGTGGTAGACAGCAGGTGTAAGAAAAAAAACAAAACAGACAAAAAAAAAATCCCAATTTGGGACATATCACCAGGAGGCAAAGACGCCTCTTCCGCTTGTGAAGCGCATATCTGCAAGCTTAAGTAGGGGGGCGCTGTCTCTGTAAGCATTTAGTGTGACACAAGGGGAGGAAATTGTCTGAGACGCAGGGCAAATGTGCGTACACGTCTGGCACACAGCTGCAGGTCCGCTCAAAATCTGCATGTACTGTAAACTTCTTCCATACAGTCCATGGCGGTGTAGGCAAACATTTGGACGCGAGAGCAATGTTCGATATTTATTTCATTGGACAAATGGGACTGGTCATTCAGCGAGGATGTTATAATTTTACTAAAATATACATTTGAATGTTTACAGTAAATCAAGTGAGCAATTAATAGTAAGGAGACAGATGAATGAATAGGATTTTAACGAAGCAATTGAAAAGGGGGGAGGCTTATTTGCTGCAACAAATGTGATAATGCAAATTCTCAGTTGGCTAGTTTAAAATACGGCGTGGGCCCTCAGTATAGAATTTGCCCACCTCTTGTCAATGATGACTCCCTGTGAGCAAAGTGGTCATCATACATGTCCGATTTTAGTAAGAATCTTCTTGGGTTTTCATGCAAAAATGTGTTTGTTGTTTTTCAACGTCATTACAATACTTGTATGCCAACCACTTAGACACTCGTTGTCCCACTCGGGTTTTCTTTGTAGGTCGTTGTTGAAAATATTAAGATGAATTTCAAATAGTCTTGAAATAATGTCACAGAAATCAACGGCATCCTAGTGGTTAGCATGTGTGCCTCACAGTCACAAGGTTCTGCGTTGGAACTGCGACCGTGCTCAGTTTTGCATTTCCTCGCCGTGCTTGTGTGGGTTTTCTTCAAGTACTTCCTCCCACATTCCAATAGCAATGCATGACGATTGGAACGAATCCGTAAGTGCGAAGGTGAGAAGTGTTTGGTCGTCTTTCCTGTTTGTGCTCCGCGACTGACTCTGGGATTGGCTCCAACTCATCCACAACCATTAACAAGACACGTAGTATAGATAACGGATAGTGGACTTTCCCTCCGTCAAGCATCTTTGTATATTATTTTTTTTATTTATTTAAAGTCCCCTTTTTCATGATTCGCTAAGCTTTTTCACAATACATGTTAAAAGATGTATTATTGGGGTACAAGAAGCTATGAGAGAAAACAGTTATTGGTTTATTTTGTGCAATTCTGATTAATGTGATTTTATTGGAAGGCTATTTTTGCACAGGACATTTTATTTATTGTACTTTGTTGATATAAAAATGACAACTGGGAAAAAAAAGTTGAAAATCGGCATCACACCACCCTTCACAAAGAGACCACAGGTGCATTCATTTTGTTAATTAAAATGTCTTCCTCTTATGATGTCATTTTTGTGACAGTTGCATGTGCAGTTTGGGTAGGCCTATTCTTTTGTGTTTTTTTTTTTTTTGCCTGGCATTATGATTTAAACGTACTTGTAAAATTGCACCCTGTTCTCAAAATATGACATAATTCTTGTAATAAAAAAAAAATAAATACATTTAGGATTTTAACCTTAATATGAGTCACTCATTGAATTTTCTCAAATACGTGTTCATGATTTTATCAGCTTGGATTAAGAGGAAATTCTGTCTAAAATAACTATTGACTCATATTTGTGGATTACGCATGCAACAAAGATGGAAGCTTTGCTCCAATTTTAGCACATCAACAAGCCAACTTAATATATATGTAGGATGAAAAAAAAAAAATAGAAGAAAATCACAGGAGGCAAAAGTGAGACGTCTCAGCGAGAGCGGAAATCCACAGAAGCTGCTTTCCATGCAGACGGCAACATGTGGTGGCCATAAAGCTCCACGTCTTATTTCGGCTAATTATATCGCTGTGGCCACATGAATTGTGTGTGACGCAACATGTAGTGACAGTATCTTGAAAATATGTCAGCCGCAACATGGAGCTCGGAGGCGGCTAAAACCCATTTGCACGACTCCGTTTCCGATTATGGGCTGGGTGAGCCGTCTGAAACGTGCTTGAGTTGCGTTTTAAGTTTGAGGTGGTCTTAAATTTGCTCTAAATCCAATTTTTTTCACAATTGACATTAGTGTCTTCCTATTGATTATTGATCATTATTATTATGATCTTCACATTTGTTGTTTTTTTTTTTTTTTTGGTATTGTTTTTGAAGTGGGGAAAAAGGCCGGGCAGCAAGCTTTTATCGACTGGGCCGCCTCCTCCGCTTCGCCGCAGAAAAAGCAAAGCAGGCGGTGATGAACGATGGCAGCGCAGTCGATGGGGAAAACACAAAACACACACGCGTGCGCGCACACACACACACAGAGCTCTTAATGCCGGGCCATATCGGTTGCTGACGAGAGCAAATAACACGAGAGCGCAGCACTTACGGCGCGCAACCATCGCGTTGGCTTCCGGGACCGTGCCGTAAATTTTTCGCTCTGATTAAACAGTAAATTCTGCATGCCGATCAGGCTCCCATTAATGGAGAGGGGGAGGTGCAAGAGATATGGCGTGGAATATTCCGTTATCGATTGTGAGCGTTTATGACAGTTTACAGAGCCGCGAATGCCAATCTATCCATTACCTGTCGCTGCATGCTAATTGTGCATTTTCCCCTCTAATGCCTCGCCTCGGTTATCGTAGGGCCTTAATGAAACCCGGCAAATCAATAAATATAAATTATACATGCAAAGATGTACTACTGTGGACATAAAGCGTCTAATTAATTGCACTTGATTAATTTATATGCTTTAATTATCTCCGGCAGGCTGCAGATGGCGTCAAATATCCCGGGCAATCTGCTTATTGCTGCATCCGGTCTTAAAAATGGGCAGATTGTGGCGCGCCCGGCTAGCGCATTTTCCCTGGGATATCTGCTGACGGAAAAAAAAAAAAAAAAAAAGAATTTGTCTGAATTATTTAAAAGGGTGCGAATTGGCAAATTGTGGAGGGATTGTCATGATCCCTCATCTGTGAGCGTTACGGTGAGTAGTGTGTCCATTTCATCGGGAGCCAAGCGAAAACTACATTTTTAAGTTAGTGCAATTGATGAGACCCCCCCCCACCTCTAAAAGCAGCATAAAAGGGTCATTTCTGTGTATGTGTGTGGTTGCTGAGACTCATGTTTACGACTGAATACGTCATAGCAATTGTTTTTCCTCTAATGGAAATACGGCGTTTTAGAAGTTAGCGTTTGTCATTTAACAAGAGGAAAACAAACTTTTTGGGACCAGTTGACCACTTACAAAGTGGAAATTTTTTTTCAGAGGACTTCATTAGCCATTAAGCACCACTTTTGCATATGATGTTTTTGTGCTACGACTGTCGTTTTGTCAATCTTTTTTGCTTTGTGTCACGAGGCAAAAATCCAGGTATGAGCAAGGTTCACGACACCGTCACTCTAGTAAAGTGGGATGTTTTTTTTTTTTTTTTGCCAATTAGGTACTGCAATGATCTTGCAAATTTTGTGTGGACGTCTGCTGGTGAAAAATAATAAACGTTAATATTTATGCTTTCCATTGAATTACCCTCAATTCACAGTTAATTGTTAAAAACTTGCATGGAAAGTTACAAATGAAGGAGTATTTCCCAAATTTCTTTTCTTAAATATGGAAATTGAAATTTATCGGAAAATGTCCAGACATGTTCAACCACTTTGCTAAATGTTGTGAAAATAAAAGTTCAAATAAAGTTTTTTTCCCCCCCAAGGTAAGAAAAAGTTGTCATCTTTACATGAACAAAGAAGTATTTTGTTTGTATAAAAAGCCTACTGTTAAATTGTAGTTACGTTGTAACGTCAGGATATTTGAGGTCTAGTTTAACAAGCAATGAAAACTTTAATAATAAAACTTTAACTTAACTGCTTCCAAAAAATAGGACAACCTTTTCATGACAAAATCAGCTCTTCTACCATCTTGCAGTATTTTTCCGTATCTCTTCTTTTGTATTTTATACATGTCAATTGGCAATCTTCCCGTGCTTTGCGTTTGCTGGGACCCCGAAAATAACGGACCGGAAATGACGCATGCAACATGAGGAATGCAGCCCCTCCTTTCCCACTTGAAAAAAATAGCAAACTAAACATTTTTTTTGTGTTACTGTAGCAGAAAATAATCCAATACTTATGCATCAAAGCGACAATTCTGTTATTGTAATACCGAATTATCGCCAAGGGAGCGACTGAACTTACATTTTCGAGAGGATGGGCCCCAAGCTAATGTTTGGAAAACTAATTGTTTAATTATTCTTTTTTTAATGTGTTGCAAAATAAATACATTACAAAATAGAACTCAAAATGTCATTGCAAATTATGTTTGCGGACCCCCAAGCTATGGCATGCGGACCCCCTGTGGTCCAGGGTGCCCAGTTTGAGAACCACTGCTTTAGGCAGCTTAATGAGGATGGAAAGATATTCTAATTGGAAAAAGTTATGCGTGACGATGGTGTTTTCCAAATAGCGTCTCTGCCTCTAGGGGGTGTACATCTTGACGCTGTTAATGAGGGTCTTTTTCATATAATTAGCACACCGGGGGCTCGGCAGTTTAATTACCAGATAGCCATTCCAGACGTACAGTAAATACGTCACAATACAAGGATGTGACGTCTGTTCGTGTTCGACGACTTGGCTATTTTAAGGCATGTGAATTATTTGGGTTAAGCAACAATACGGAAGCAACACAATTTTACGTCTGATCAGCTGGTCTTGATGATGTAAGATAATACCTGACAGGGATGTCTTCTACGTTCTGTTTCAAGCACATAAATGCTACGAGGCTTTTCATAGTTTTTTGGCCCTAACTTCAAACATCAACCGTGCATTCCAGTTACCTTTCTTTGGACTTTTAGGTGACCAGGATGGAAACCTAATTACGACGAAATCAAAACAATGAAGAAGCACTCACGGCCCTTTTTAATCAGTGATATCAAAGTTGTCAACAGACAAGTCTTGGAATTTGCCTTACATGGCACCTTCAAAGCAAACTTGCGAAACTTCCAGTTTAATTTCAGGAACGGGTCTTCAAGACTTTTTCATGTGTCCTGCTGTGATAGGTATGTTCACATAATTTAGCTGTAATCGGAATTATGAAGTTAACCTGATTGTTGACTACTAAAGTGGGAGGTTTCATAGTTTACCATTTTTTTTTTATTTTATTTTTTTTTTTAGGTGGTTCTCCGGATCCAATTTCAAAGCAAACAAAAAAAAAACTTTCTTTGTGTTTTACGCTCTGTTGCCATTTTAATTGTACAGCTTTTTAAATAAATCCAGTGCAAGTGCAGCAAATCATCAACAAACGCCTACACAACAACAGCGAGAGGATTCACCGACGCAGACAATTCCTCAAAGTGCGTCCCAACTTTATCTCGGCTGTCGACGGAGGCGAGCACTTTTAATCATGCCGATATGATTGAGTCACTTTTAAACAATAATGATCGCGGCGGGGGCGTCGTTTGGGAGGAGGTGATCAATCAGAGGCTCATTGAGCTTTAATTCATGTAGATGCACACCTAATACTCATTACAAAGATGCAATTTCCAGCCAGTCAACATAGATTAATGGGCCCGAGCGTCTCGGCGCCAGTCGCTTCGCGCAGTGCCGCGCACCGCACAGGATGGATGGCGGACGTGACTGGTTATAACCTGCGCTTGTTTATTTCACGTTTATGACAAACAACTATCAAAATGGCATTATCCCAACAGTGTTGCGTTATAAAGTTAGATTAGACCTGAAGCTTGGCAAATGTCAGCTTTCTTGGTCAACCTAATTTACAATTGAATAGAAACAAATCAATTGGATTGAAAAATGTCACCATTGAGTGTATTAATTTTATCGACATTTTGCTGCAAAACTAGCCTCTAATTTGGAAATGTAATTCTATATTGAAATAAGCTAAAAACATTTAAAAACTATGAAAGCACAAACTATAAATTTAACCAAAAATACTTGGTCCAAAAATGTCCCAAAAGTGCATTTTCGTTTGCAGCCGAAAGACTTTTTGTCCCCGAAACAGCACGGCCAAAACAGGATGTTCTGATGATGCTAGCAAAAAAAAAAAAAAACTTTAAAGCAAGCACTCTGGCCTCTGGGCGGGATAAACAGTGCGAAAACACACTCTCGGACAAGCTTGGGATAAGATTGGACACCACGACCAGGCGCTGCACCTTGGGAGACCGAGCTTTTTGTGCTGCTCCACGGCTCTGGAAAAGCCTTTCAACCCAGTTGAGCGCGATGCGGAGGCTGAATTCTTTGAAAACAGACTTGAGAACTTTATTTTATTTTTTTTGAAAGGCCTACAACTTGTAATTATTAATATGGTTTCATCCCTTTCATCTGATTGCTTTTCCTTTTGACTATGTTTTTATATGCTTTTACCTTTTTAAGTCTGCCGCACTTCAAGATTGTGCCGATGAAAAGTGCAGTATGAATTAAATCTATTATTAGAATAAAAATTAAAAGCAGGGGAAGAAAAACAGATACGCCCATGCATATTATATATATATATATATATATATATATATATATATATATATATATATATATATATATATAAGTACTAATATTCAAAATTAAAGTAAACCCAGACAAAACATTTAACAACACAGTGGATGTGTATAAACATCAGGTGTCTGTGTATCTGTACGAGGCTTAACTTTGGTTTAAAAATGTTTCTGTACAGCAAGGGAAAATAAAAGGTATCATAAATTAATGAAATTGTCATTTGTATTTCACAGGAAGGGGGAAAAAAAACACTAAAACAAAAAAAAATAATTTCGTAGAGCAATCAATGAAAGCAGTCAATGCTCTAACTTGAGGTAATCTATATTATCTTCTCTAGAAAGTATGTCCATTTGTGGGAATAGAAAATCTGTGGAAATGATGAATTAATTGCAAATGAGTTGAGTGATGTAAATATGAGTTCATACGACCAACAATACGATACGATGCAACTTCATGACTACATTACAGTTAAAGTTAAAAAGCCTCCGTGCCCGCTCATTGCGACCATCTATCCCACATTAATTGGGTTTGGTGCTGTCGGAATCCCCTGCTCACGGCAGCCGCGAAGACAAGCATGTTTAACACGACAATTATGATAATTGCTGAGGGTGGGCTGTAGTGGATGGGGTGAAGGGGGGGATAGGCAAATCTGATTAAGAGCCCTTCTGCATGATCAAATATTAATCTGATGTGTCTTCACTCTGACCCGGCTAGGAACATAAGAAGCTCTTATGGTCTTATGCATTAACAGATTTGCACGGGCTGAACTCATAGCAACTAATAACAGTGGACATGTCGGCTGTCTTAGCCCCGGAGGGAGCATGCGGCTGCTGCTGCTGCTTGCAGGCAGTTACCATCAAGTTCAATCAAGATATACAAAAGGGTTACTGCTACAAACTGCATTGAACCCCCGTTTAACGCAGAACACACATACTGGATATATATTCGGGTGTAACGAAAACTGATTTGAATCGTAAAATCGGTTATGATTCACAAAATGTGAGTGTGTCGAATTAAACCGATTCAAATCCTCCCACGTCAAACTGAAACAATCTAAAATTTAAATTAATTTCCATAGTTAATGCTTTAACTTTGACAGCCCTAATATATATATATATATATATATATATATATATATATATATATATATATATATATATATAAACAATTATTAACAATTATAGAGAATAACCTAATTACGATTATTTTCCTAAAAATTGCCATTTATTTTTCCAACTTCCTTTTACAATGGAGTGTTCAAAATTTAATATTTATTCCAACAAACAATACACACTTTTTTTTTTATCTGATATAGAATACAAAGGTGAAGGCAAATGAAGCTTTAATTAATATTAAAGAGTTTATCCACGGCAATTTCAGGTGGAAACTTCATAAATATTTGGATGTGCAGTTTGGTAAAACATTAAACATCTTTTTGTGTTTTGGATCGAAAAATACGGACAAATTCATCCTTGTAATATTTGACCACTTGACAACTTTATTCATCGTGGCTCAAGAAGCTGCAAACTATCGTTTGTGTGCGCGGGTGCGTGGGTGTGCGTGGGTGTGTATGCTCAAACTTTGGACACAGTTACAAAGTCAAGCCATCTGACAGCCATCAGACACTTCCTCTCACACACGTTCTGGGATACGACATCAGCCAAAACATTAACTAAATAGTCAACACACGTGCATTGTGAGTTTTTTTTAAAATTTTTTCCATACGTGGGAAGATTTAACTATGCGAGCGGAAAAGGATCAAGCATGGTGAAAAGCACGGCTGAAATCTAGCACGGCAGCGATAGCTTAGTGTTCTGCAGCGCTCCCACTTCCATTTCGTCAATGAAGTAATGACTATTTAAATCTCAGACTTCGCAATTACAAAATCGCGATTATATTTGAAAAAGCAATTAATCAATCAGCCCTACAACTTTATCCTTAAAAATATTAGGACTGCTCTGGTAAAATTGTGACTTTTACTCATCGAAATACAACTTTATTCTTGCACTGTTGCAACTTTTAACAAACGTCGCAGATCTTTTCATGAAACACACTCATTGTAACTTTGCTTTTCTCCTTTATTTTTGATTCACGTGATTTCACAACCTTTTTTGCATTTGTAATGATTTCATTTTTAAGACTCAGCATCCCATTTGTTTGTTCGGCAATTCTTTCAAATTGTTCATGATTTTGCTGTGACCGCATTCTTTAACCAACAGAGAAAAAGATGAGGGAAACAAAAGTGAGCTAAGACCTTCATGTAATTGGTTCCGTAGCGTCCACTGGCTTCCCAGTTCTGCGATGCGGACGGCGACTGAGCGTTTAAATGCGATTAGAATGATATGAATGTAAGACAAATAACAACAGAAAAACAGCTTGTTTGAGTCAGTGGATTATGAATGTGGATTATATCTCGCTGGGCCCTCGTTGCCGAGAGACTACAGGGATGGGCGAGGAGGGAGGAGGCTTTAAATCCAGATGACCTAATCTTCTTTAGGAAGCATATTTAACTCGCTATGATTTATAAACATGAGCAGGCTTATTCAGAGGTCAAATCTTAATTCAAAACATATTGTTTGCTCGGTTGGGCATTAAGCGCAACAGATGTCCCGGCCACCCGCCTTGTTGCTCCTGAAATGAAGACTCAAGTAGCGTATGATGTGAGATTGAAAATAAATCAAGAGTTATGTATAGTTAGCTCAAGTACAAGTTGTAAAAATAAAATGCTTGCCACTCAGTTCTGTTATGTCATTTGATTTTGATGGAACTGCACGATTAACGTGAAAGCATAATGACGTTCGACATCTTCGATCGACGCGCTTTGAAAGCGAGCGAGCCTCCGATTATTCCGTTGATTTCCACCCCTGGGTTCTCATGATTGAATCTGTACTGTTTGCTTCACGCAGTAATCCAGTGACAGCGCATGCATTTAATTTAGCGCATCGCCCTGCGAAACACACGTCTAAGGTTGTTAGTGAGAATGAACCTTCTTCACTAATATGAGATTAACCCAGAAGCTTTTCGACGGAATAAAACAACACACGCAAATGCATGCACCCACACACTCGAATACATACATATACACATACGCACACACCCGCACGCACGCGAGCACACACATCGGCTTGCTTAATGGGGGGAAAAAAAAAAAATCAAATCTTGTGTTGTCAAACTAAATTCTGCATCCAAGATTACATTTATCAAATATTAAAACGTAGTTCAAATTATTATTTCCAATTTAGAAACTTTGTGTGTCCTTGGAATTTTGTATCAAAATTTGAATCAAAAAGAGTAAAAGATTAAATATTTGACTTTGAGAAGTAAAAGTTTGACAGTTCAGTTATTTATAGAAAATAATCTCAATTTGTATAATTTTTTTCCTTTAAAAAGTTTGTTGCCATATGATGCTAATGAAATTAATGAATAAAAAAACGCTGCAAAAAAAAAAAAATCCAATTTAAAAAAAAACATTTTGGTTTGACTTTGACCATTTAGACGATTTAATGGAAATTGAAGCCACACGACACGTTGCTTGTGATCGCTTTGTTGAAAGGCTCATGAACTCCTTGACGTGCATACTAATAGCAACGTAACCTTTGGAGCTTTATTTATTTAGTTGTTTATTTGCTTCACATTCTGCATTAAAAAAAATTAAACCTTTTTTCTTTTTGTGTTTCACCCGATTTTTTTTTTTAATTTTTGCATTTATGTGCATTATCTAGTTCCCTTCCCAAATGGAGTTTTATGAATAAACATCATGAGTGCCAATTAAAAAAGTCAGAAAAGTATGACTTTAGAATTGAGAATGAGAATAAAGTTGAAGTGGTTGTAGAACAAAAAGATGCAATGTTCCAGGAATATTGGAATCGTTCTGAATTCAATGAGAATGTCGTTATATTAAGAGGAAGAACTACTAGTTTTGAGAAAACTCAATGTATCGACTAAATATCAAATTTTGCGAGAGTAGTCATACGATATTATATAAGGATTCTTGAGAATGTTGCAAAGACTAATAGAAATAAAACGAAAAAAAAAAACATTTCGTGTTTAAAAAAAACTACTTTTGTATCATCAAGACTTTCATTTTGAATATTAGTTTTATACTCATAACATAACAAATAATGTTCAAAACAAAATGTATACGTTTTCCTTTTTGGGGCCAGGGGGGCTATGGGTTTGTCATTTGAAAGTGAGTTTCCATAATTGGCCGCGGATTACTTCCAGTGTGGTGCCTGTGCAGGTGCACACGGGCCGCCGTGGGTGTATCAGGTATCACCCAAACACACACACACACCCCCACACACACACACACACACACTCACATCTATAGACCCTCCCCATTTGTCATGGTGAATGAGCTGTCTGCCTCGCTGCACCTTCTCAATCCATTTCCTTTGGCGGCGGGCCCCTCTACCACCCACCGCATACGCTGTCATCCAACATTCCTCCTCTTCCTCCACGACTTTCCCCACCTCAAACTCACCCCACTTGTGGGAAAAAAATGGGACTGTTACCCCGACAAGTCACAGGTGTCCCTCCTAATGGAGTAGAATATTACTCCAAGACTACAAACACTTGCCTTCCTTGTTTTTCCATCCAAAGCCTGCTCTTTTACTTCCATCTGTAAATGCCTCCCACCATTCCAAAAATCCCAGATCCCGGGCAGCATCCTCTCGGTGACTTAAAACTTTCAAGGGAGAGCGAGAGCAAGAAAGAGAGCAAGCGAATTGGTGGGGGGGAGGAAGGAAATAAAAGGCAAGAAGCAGCAGGGAAGCTATCACCCAACACTATCCCTTTTTTTCCCCCCACAAAGGAAAACCAGGAAATCTCCACTTATTTCAACAAACATTTGCTTCAACTCAGGAACTAAGTCCCAGTGTGACTTTTTTACTCCCCCCACTTACAGAATTCCGGAAGCATTTGCAGCTCTGTGAAGAGATTGTAGCACCATCTGCTGTCTAGAGGAGAGCGTCATGGAAGGATTTCCCAGAATAAGTTACATGTGCAGGGGGAACGTGACTGAGCCTCGTCAATCAATGAAATCAAATCAAATCAAATGAATAAATTCCTTACAGAAAAAAATACCCACAAAATTAAGTGCCTTACTGAGTATTTGAGCTGAAAAATAATGCACTAGATGTGTGTAAAGTGCATGCGGTGAAAACTCTCCATTACAACCCAGGCTAAATTTAGCTCCTCTCTGACACGCAAAGCTTGTTTCCAGTGCGGGACCCGAACAAGTTCAATTCCGTTCAAGAACCCGTTCATATTTTGGGCGAACATGAATGGAGCGTAGTGATATTTTGTCTGATGAACGATCTGGCTCGTTGTGGAATCGCCAAACAGCAGTTCAAAACGTATTTGGCAATATATGAGTGGACTGAATTGCAGCAACATATTGGAAAAAGAAATGATGAATTTAGTTGAAATATTTGAATAAGGCACTATTTTTGGAATGGGGGCAGAATCCTAAGTACCCACAAAAGCACGGGAGGAACATGCAAACTCAACTCAGAAAGGCTGGAACTCTCTGAACCGTGACCCCATGTCCATTAAGTGGCTCTCAATGTTTTGTAAGGGAGTATTTCAATAAATGGATGCATTTCAAATGGATGTGTCACAGAAAGAACTTCAAAATAAATATATAGTTGACTTTTTCAGGAAATAGCGGAAAAAAGTTAAGAGATAAATAGCAAAACGAGCAGGTTGTCGTTCACTGTACTCAACTTTAGAGACCCTCATTGCCCATTATAGGCCCGTGCAATCTTAGTTTTAAAGTTCACAACGTCCTCTTCTTCGCCTGACAACGTGACAGAGCGCCAGATATAAACAACATTTTTTTCTTCCTCACACTCATTTCCTCCGGTGGATCCCAAGTCGGGGCTAATAACGAGTGCTCGGGCCTTGATTGCACATCCATCACTGTGACCAGAGGAGATGTTTTACTTGGGAAATGAAATATTTCGCGACCCCGTCCCCTTTTCGGCGCGGAGGAGGAGAGGCCCCGGGGCCCAGCTGAGTAAATACTCGAACAGGTAGCCCGCTATATAGCGAGCGGTGACGCCGTTGTTATTATGAACTTATAGTTAAATAGGAAAAACAGTTTCCTTTCCAGCTGAATAGTGACAAATTGTACTTGTGAAGAGTGAAGCTAATATGAAGCTAATTCACCGTTTCACCTGGTTTTCGAATGCTTGGTGGAAATGTGCCTTGTTTCAGTCACAACTTGGCTTCATCTGGTGCTTAGCAAGTTTCATATGTGCTAGAAACATGTTTCCACCAAACCAACGTGGCTATATGGTTAGCTGTTGCGTTTGGAAACTTGAAATTCTGCCCAGTATAGTTAGGTATAATCAGTTAAATTTATTTTTGTCAAGACTTTATATTCGCAGCTAAATGTATGCTAACTCTGCTCGCACTTCCGTTCCCTTCAAATTATCCCAACATTTTCAAATATGTATTCCCAATATTTAAGCATACTAATATGCTAGCACTTTTTTTTCTATAAGCTACCTGTGTCAACCATGCTAATGTGGCGGAAAGGTTAGCTTATAAGTCACTGTGTCAACAATGGAACTGTGGCCTTAAGATTTACTGTTATATTTGAAAACAAAAATCTTGCCCTATATATTTAACTATACCCAGAAAGTGATGACAACAAAAAATAGAAAAGAAACATGACAAGCATGTGTAGCGTTTATGTTGTCATTCATGCTAGTTACTCTATACGGCTAATGTTTGAATTGTGCTAAGATCTTAAATGATATCAAATGTGGTTAGCTATAACAAATAAGACTTGCTGTAGTTCTTTTTGTGAATAGGTTCCTTAGGATCGCAAATATGTTAACAATGCTAACGCTTGAACCAATTTCAAATGGGCTCGATGTGTCGCAAAAATCCGTCTCTGAATTAACAGAAGTAGTTCGGCGTTCGTTAGTTCACGGACTTGAAAACGGAGGATTTTTTTATTTTTTTTAATGTCTTAAATAGAGGACACACCCTCGAGTGACTAATTGGGGCACATCTGGTAGAGGGCGGTGTTCAGACATGTTGAGGTGGGTATTCCAATTTGGTGCTGATCCAAATACAACCATCCACGGTTTTGTTTTTGAGTAGGGACATAAAATGTTATGTTGCAGTTGTGTTATGTGTTATATTATGTTTTCTCTCTTAAACTGTAAATACGACAAGCTCGGATCCCCAAACAAAGGAATTCCAAAACACCTTACATTACCCTTTAAAATAATATCTAAAAGACGATTTGATTTCAGCAAAATCCACCAGAAGTGAGCATTCACATGCAGCAAAGACTGCCGTAACTTCCACTATAAACGACGAAGACTTAGCCCCTCCCCAATATGCATAGCATTTCTTTTAGTCGAGATGCATCACTGCAACAAACATCCTTGACACATATTACTATTTTCCTTTTTCAAGAGGCCTTTAGCGTCATTCTGTGGTATTTTAGGGCTTTGCAGAAAGAAGGGGAAAAAAAGTATTTTTTTTTAAATGAAATATTTTCATGGCTACGGCTACTTTAAGTTGAATGGCAGCAATTCAAACAAAAGTAGAAAATGCCCTTGATGAACGCAATACCGTAACAACTGGTGTATACACAGATTTTTGTGTTTTGTGGGAGTACGCCACTGAAGTTATTAATGCTTTACAGTAGAAAACCACATCTCACACATTGCCGCCTTCAAGGAGAATCGGATCCTTTGCTGTGGCTTCCTTCATCTGTCTTCAAAGACTCCTAATGAGAAACAAAGCTGGAAAGAAACAAAAAAAAACCAAAGAGCATTGCTATCTTTGGTAGAAAAGGCAGAAAAAAAAGTAAAAATGGAAACAATTTAGGAAATGTTTCCAGGAAGCAATGACCTTGGTGAAGATCCATGCTGGAGTTCTATTAAAAATCGTGACTTGATGGTGCGCTAGAGATAATTTACGAGAAGCCACTGGCAGTACGTAAATAATGAGAGCACTGAATGGCGCTTCAGAATCCAACAATCTCAACAGAGTCAGCGCCTGCAACATGTAACACTTGGGTAAGCCGGGAGGAAGTGCACAACTCGGGTGAGAAAACACCTTCTTTACGAGCATATGTTCACCGAAGCCCTGATAACATAATTCAACCATTTATGCACAAAACACCTGAGGAGAGAAGTCTGTCTATAGAAAGGCGGCATCTATTTTTGTTATGGAATAAAACACAACTAAAAAATATACATTTAACACGTTTTTATTGGGGCTTACGGGTCTTTCCATCGTCAGTATTAGAGCATCAGGGATACGCTGAAATGGAGTATGCAGTACGACAAGATCACCAAGATCACTAAATTATTATCATTATTTATTTAAACATAGGGCTGTAACAAAAAAACAGGTTGAACCGGAAAATCATTTTTGATTTGAAAGATGCGAGTGCATCGAATCGAACTGCTTCACTTTGAAATATATTGAGATACATATCGAATCGTCTTTTATTGGCGAGTTATAACTTAGAAGGAAATGGCACACTTACAGGACTTCAAACTTCATTGAAAGGTATGAATAAGTCATGACATTATACCTTCTCTAACTGTATCATATGGAATCAAATCGTTAGACCACTGAGTCGAACCAAATAGAATGGTCCCTCTTTAAAATCGAACCGCCCTTGAATCGTTTCACACGCCATACATTGAAAAGTGTATCAAATCGTCTTTTATGGAGTTATCATGTATAAATGGATTGAAAAAAAAAAAAACTTTTAAACCCAATTGTTGACTAAATGGGAATAAACTAAATAAATGAATAAATAAAAATATTACCTACCAAAATGTGTAATCTTCCATGTTTGAAGTGGCAATTTTCCAAGAAAGTGGCAATGTGACACATTTACAATCTCACACCGTCACTGAGCAGAAACGGAAGCCAGATTGCCTGCCTTAAAGTCATCTTAACATTAGGAATTTCGTCTCATTTTATACTCACGTTGCTTCTGTTCAGTGCAGTCACAAAACTCCTAATTAGAAGTTGACTATTGATGAAGACAGATGAGTTGTGACTGATAAAGCTCGATTGAAATCTTACCTCTCAGGCTTTCTCAAATGACCAGTCAGCATTAAAGGCCCGCATATTGTGTGGCGAAGTGCAAATTGATTGATATCGCCGCAAAGCATCAGCCAGACGCTCAGAGGGAATGAGCGCCATTGGAACCCGAAGCCAATTATATTTGTTTGTTTCTGGGGAAACGGCCACTCAGTACATTGGATCAATGTGCACTTCGGAAGGTCACAGCAACACATTTGTGCTGAGGAGTTGCAGTGGGTGGGTGCTTGAATTTCATGAAGATGCTGGAATATTAAAGTATTTGAAATTTCAACTATTTGATGTGGAAACTTGTTAAAAATTATGTTAAAAGAATGAAAGAAAGATGGATTCTCGCAATAGTTATTTTTCCCCCCCGGATGTTTGTCTTTCTATTGCCACAAGAATTAAGTTATATATATATATATTTTTTTTTAATAACATGTTGAAGTCATGTCTCTGTCCAGGCTGCCCAGTATGATATAGCTACATTAACAATACAAACAATTTTACAGGGAAAAAAAGTAATAATAGCCAAAGTATATTACATTTTAATCATACAATGCTTCCATCCATTATAATCGAGAAAAACAATTGCAGGGGATAACAACTTGAAAAAAATAATGTTTATTGGAAAAAAGAAATTACTACAAGAATAGTCATATTTTAGCCACATTAAATTATTGCGAAAATTCTGACATATTTTGGAGAAGTATTGGTCCCTGATGCTCACCTACATAATCACACATTATCAAACAATGAAATAAAAAAATCATCAAATGTACAAAAACATTGTCATATTATTTCTCCGTGAGATCTATGGTTGCCATTATTTGTTAAATATTTACAATATTCCCAGTTCCACAGCAAATGTATTCAGACTTTTAACATTAAATTCCCACCTCTGTAGCAACGTGATTTGAACGTCGAATAAACAAATAACGCAGCGTGGCTCACCGACATTCTTCTACGCCGCCTATCGACGTTCATATGCAAATCTAATTAAAGGCCATATTAATTGCCCCGGCAGCCCCGTTGTTGACAGGAAACTCTCGACGCGCCAGCACAGAGGACTTCCTCCTTATGGATTGTTTTACCTCGCTCGTCTCCGAGGACCAACTCGGATCTATATTAATTTCCTCTCTGGCAGTTATGCGGGGCAGGTTATGAACTGTGCTGTTCCACTTTTAATCTGACGGTAATTTAGTAATGTGCAAACTAATTGTGCTGCAATATTAATGTGCTAGTGGGAGCAGTTCATAGAGGGGCAAAAAAAAAATCAATGCTGAGAATGAAGAGAATTAAATTGCGATATTACAGCCGTGCGTCAATTGCTTGTTATGCTATGAAATGACTGCGGTGCAAGTCAATGAAAATGCGGGGGAAAGAGCAAGTGGTTATTACACAATGTTAATGTGTCGGCCATGACGACAATGCTAACCTTCTGATCCATTCATTGCTGTATATTGTTTCATGAGCAACATTTTTATAAAGATTGTGTGTATATATATATATATATATATATATATATATATATGCATATATAAATTGCGATAATGCCGTGTGCAATATGGATACCTCAATGACACGCAATCATTTTCTCAAAATTAGGAGCTGCAGGTGATATATATATATTTTTTTTTTGGGGTGATCGGCAATGAAACGTATTGATTTAAATATGCCGATCAAGTTTTTTTCCACGAAAATCTACCGAACACGATCGGTGGCTGACCGATTGAAGCAATTCTAAAAGACTCACGTCTTGAAAACAAAGGTAACTCCTGAGGATTATTATTGCAATGTTTGGACAAATTTACAAAAAAATGCTTTTGAGGCCTATATTACAAACTTGAAGGAGAGAGACTAGGGTAAATAGCTTCTCTGAGAGTGTCAACAAAGCCTTTGCAAGTCTCCCGGCCACAAATATATGAATGTTCACGTGATCGTTTGATCCGACTGGCATAGAAGTTGGCAACTGAATTGCCGACTAGCCCGCCACCTCTGTTAGCAATTAAGACGCTGGACGCTTATGATGGATCACCTTTGTTTACAGTGTTTAAAAGGAGACAAGTACACACAAATAGTCCATTATAACCCGAACGCTAATCCGAGGCAAAGGCCTCCTGCCTACAAAATGTCAGCAATCAAATCGTAATAACATTTCCCATCTTTAGCATGAAATTATGTCCGCTTTATACGGCGACTCATACATCTTAGCTTGACGGCGTTCAGCCAACTGTGACCATGACTGTGCTGCAAACTCATCAAGGGAGCCGTTCGGACTTCCTCAAACAACTTCAGAGAAATATCCTGAAAACAGAGATTTGATGGATGTTTAATTGGCCTGAGAGTAAATGCTGAAGCTTAGTTTAACAGGAGAATGTCAGATGAGTGTACAACTGAGATGGAACGGTCCAAGAACAAGATTTCAATCTGCTCCGAGTGCAAATGTTTGATTTTTTATACACGCGGTACTTGAGTCAGCAAGGGACTTTTAAAAGGATGAAAACCTACTTCCAGCCTTGCTTCGAGCATCCTTTTTTCAAAAAAATTCTAATCCTTCATCCTCCGTTCCAAATATGGGTGCCCTTTGTTTTCATGAATATTTGCTTGGATTTGACCTATACATGGGAAGTCAACCTGCGCAATACAGCGTCTCGCATTTCTTTGGTGTAATAGCACAAAGGGCAGACTTGTGCCTCAGGAAGCAACCTGTAAGTGTGGAAGTTGAAAGCAGTGCCAAGGAGACAACAGAGTGTCTTCTGTGGGAAAAAAAAAAAAAAAAAGTCACGTAAGCCTCTGCATTAAAAGGTTTTGAAAGCGCTGGTGGATCCCTGAGCTCTGGGTTAGTCAGGAGTCTTCGGCACTGCCCAAATCACACTAACCCCTCTGTTCTGTTCCAACAAATTGCTAGTACCACACAGCTAATTGTCTGCCCAGACGCTTTGTAGTCTGAAGGTCAGCTCGGGGTTAGCGCTTCAAGTCACAGCCGCAGTCGGACAAGGCTGATTGGAACGAAACAAGACATTCCAGCCCAGAAAGAAATACACTACGCTTTCCATTTTGGCTAATTTACGCCGTAAGCATAGTTTGATGTGAGCTGATGGGAATCAGCGGGATTTTAAGTTTAATCATATTACTTGATCATCTGAGTGCTAGTAATGGTGGAGGCCAGCTGAGAGATGCTTATCTGTCAAAAGTGGAACACAACAGATTCATGGCCAACTATTCACATCATGCAATATTCTATATTTTTTCCTCAAAACAAACAACTCTGCGACATTTTGCACTTTAGTGTCCTTCCATCCTCTTCTACATCAGACAACTCAGAGGGAAAATGGGAATGCAATTTGGCTTGGCTGTGATGTTCCGCTCAAAAAACTGCAGCATATCTTTGCAGTGTTGTGTGAAAAGTTGTTTTTTTTTTGCCCCCGACCCCTGAATGCAAGACAAAACTGAAAGCATCCTGTCTGGCGGATGCTTTAACGGCTTCATCCACCGGATTGTTATCCTGTCTGATAAATGCCCAGTGACATGTGTAGCACACTTACACACCTGGGAGTGTTTTCATATCTCACAATGACATGTTGTGCTAAGCATCAGTGTGGGAGTCAAAGGTCGCCTGAACCGTTTAGCCTTTGAGCGGTTGCTAGGCTCTAAAAAGACGGAGCTCTCTGGCTGAATGATTCACTGGCGACAAGGCCACAACAGCTGGGGATGGAGAGATCTCGGATCTACGGGCCAACATGGGACAGATTCATCTTTCTTTGCATTCTGAATGCTAATTGGATGAAACTGTTAACACCATTGTGACATTTTTCGCACAGTCTCTATGCTTCCATTGGTTGGTTGGCTTAATGTGCTGCTCCTTTGCAATAAGATATTTGCGAAAGGCAGAGATCATTAAGTCAATGTATTCACTTATCTGACACTTCCTGTGTTCAAGCATCACACTGATAATGAGTCACACGGCGTAAGTTTGGAGATGTTTAAAAAAAAAAAAAAAAAAACATGTTTGCCTAAGTATTTTTTTGATGTAGTTCACGCAACAATTTTTATAATATTAAACTTAAAACTCATTAAAGCCATTGTCCGCAAAATGCACCCAAACACAGCGCAAGACTTAAGTCTGTTCCAGCTAAATGGCATGCGGACCAACTCTATCAAGTCTGACAAACATGTTTTTATGTAGTTCACCCTTGCTGGATGTCTGGCATTCCATTTGATTTGGTGCATTTTACACAAATGCTTCTCATTAGCCAAAATGGCTTCATGGTTAGATGTTAGCGCACCACCTGTTGATTTGGCATGCAACTCAAAGCCGCATGACAACTGACCCTGAGACTCATTCGGTGTTCAAATAATTGGTTCAAGAAAAGTGCCAAAGGCAGGATGAGAAGCGCCGGACAGGGATGGAGCTAGATTTCCTCGCCGCGGTCCACAGGAGCCAGAATCATTGATCGAGGCTAGCTTGCGGTGGAAGCCGCCATTTAGGCTGCGGCAATACAACGCTTCTCGTATTGATTGATGAGCCCGCTGCCGTTAATATTATTTATGAAAGCTGCGCTCGACACAACTCTATGACAGTAAGCCCACCTCTATAATAGGTGGTAATTGATGGAGGCCTCCCCTCTCGCCACTCACGCGGTTGACCCCATTGCAGTGGAAGTCAGGGGGGGGGATCGCCTCCAACGGCGTTATGATTGATATCATCAGATTACATAACCTCTCTGCGGAAGCCTCGTGGCCCCACTCAAGTGGGTGCATTGATTTTTGATTAGGACGCCACTCAACACATCTCGCAGGGAAGATGGGGAGATATATCCAGCGGATAAGGCCATATTTGTTATTATCTCTGCCAAGGAGGTTATGTTGTCATTGGTGGTTGGGGACCACTGCTATAGCCTGAAAGGGCCTACACTGGAATAAGGTTAAAATGTCCCGAAGTTTTTTACCTCCGGGTCCAAAAAAAAAATCAAATCAGTCATTCATCGTGATAATTTAGGGAGCAGTAGACCCTTAAAAAAAACACAACCTCACAATTGTATTAGATTAGCACAGCAGATCAAATGATGGAATCTCGCCGTCATTGCGCCATTAAAAACTGTTTTTATTGCAATTAAACTTCGTTCAGTGACGACGCAAAAAGCAATTTAAACTCTGTGGCGTGTATGTGCGCTCACTGGCTGAATTGTTGCATGACTGATTTTAGAGCTGTCACAAGAAAAAAGCTTGAACGAGGGCGGAAAAAAGCATTTAATGTGGACTGATGAACCATAACCGGGGTGGGCAACGTACGAAAGATCGGACATAAGCAACTTGTCAGAACATTTGGAAAAAAGAAAAGAAATCAGTTTGTTGTTTTGTCTAAGGACCAAATAATGAAAATAAGCACTCTTCAATGGAATGCGATAATAAGCACATTATCACTCAACATTTTTTATGGGGGTTCAGCTTAGAAAAAGTGAAACTTAACGGAACAAAAATGCTTGAGATGCTTTTGTTAGAAACTCACAATTTGAAAATTAAAATTTTTACTGCAGTTTTGCCGCAACATTTCACTTTTTAAATTTCATCAAAGGTTGAACAAAAAATGTTAAAAAAAAATAAAATATGGTGTCAGTTTTTTCAGGGTCATCCAAAATAATTTTTTTGATACTTTTCAAAAGAGAGAAAAAAATATAAGATAAATTCAACAATTTTCCTTTTGTTTCTTGCAGAGGATAAAGAATGCATTTTTTAAAATACATTTTGGAAATAACCTTGATGGGAAAAACTGCTCTACATATTGCAGATCTCAACAACTTTGTGTGTGTGAGTCAAGTCTCCTTTATGTACTGTGCAGTGAAATGAAAATGTCGATGAAAAACATGCAAGTCTAGGGGCTTTTACAGTGAGTGCAATCAGTGTTAAGGAGAGACACACTTGAAACTTTGATTTATGTTCCTTC
Organism: Idiotropiscis lumnitzeri; assembly: GCF_059441095.1. Lineage (NCBI taxonomy): Eukaryota > Metazoa > Chordata > Actinopteri > Syngnathiformes > Syngnathidae > Idiotropiscis > Idiotropiscis lumnitzeri. The sequence continues at coordinate 14,807,207 of NC_142395.1, read as the reverse complement.
ATCAGTTTTTTGACACCTGCAGCATAATGGCTCCTTTAAAAAAAATGTTATCGTTTCATTTCGCATCGCGATGGCGTCGGACCACAGTGAGAGTTGTACAAAAATACATACAGCGGTGTGTGTGTGTGTGTGTGTGTGAGTGTGTGTGACCTCTGGTTGACCAGGAGCAGAAGGAACAAGGCCGGAGTTATGAAGCTGGGAAAGGCATCTAAACCTCAGTCGCGCTGCACTGTGAACAGGAGTTCTGATTCAAAGTATTTCTGGCTTGTGCAAAGATGATGTCAAGCCACTTAAAAAAAATGACACCGGGTCAAATGTTTGAGCTGAGGGCGCATTCACACATTGACTGTTTGCTTCCAAACGATATAAATGGAGTTAACTACTGATTAAATAAAGGAAGTAGCAGTCCAGTGAGGTTGACAAAAATGCCGAATGCACAAACTGTTGAACTGGTAAGATGACAGAAAAAAGTCAGGTAAAATCTCTCAGGCCACTTCAAATTTAAGAGCTCTCATTCATTAAATATGTTTACTGGAAAGGATGGATGTTTACATATCTTAAAAGACGATATATATATATATATATATATATATTTTTGCACCAGTCCAAGCCAGAGTAGACAACCTGCCACACAAAACAAGAAGAACAGTAGACTGATTTTTTTTCAACACCCACCCAAATAGTTTCATTTTTTAAGATGAATTTAATGATAATTTCTAGACAAATTGTTATATTACACAAACACAGTTTGGTTTCTTAAAAAAAAAAAAAAAAAAGTGGGCACTTGCAGACCACCTTCCACCCCTGTTGTACGTGTCCATGAATGAGCACCAAAAAGTCACATTTCCATAGACCACCTTTGTTGTTTCACAAATCGACTACCACCTACCAGGATCTGTGTTTAATTTGTTGTATAAACACGAGGACTGAAGCTGAGAGATGATACTGTTGGGGCTACACTGTTGTTGCTTCGCTTCAATGAATCCAAAGACAACTTGTAAATATGATAATAACACATCCCCCCACGGTGCACTTCCTCTCATTGTCTTATTGCACGTGTGGGCAATCTTGCAGATAGACTCGCATTAATTTGTTTAAAGATCTTCAATCCCTGCAACGCGATTCTCTTACAGCCTGCCTGTAAACACTCGGCGTCTTCACACGCTAAGCCCCCACCCTGCCCCTTCCGCGCGCCCTCACCGGGCACATAGTAAAGCTGTTGAATATGAACATTATGAGCTTTGCCTTCAAAACGTAATGGTTCACAAATCAGCCGCTATGGATTTTCTGCTGCCCCAATCGATGGCTGCTGGAAGTGGGTGATGATTTCCAGCTTTCAGATGTACTCCCACACCTAATTCATATCAGCCAGGGAGCAGGGAGGAGTTGGAATCATTTCATGTTGTTGGCAAAACAAAAAGGGTGTTCAAATAGCACAAAAAGATTTCAAGGAGGAAACCGTTTAATTTTCCATGAAAAGTCATAGAGTTGCGACAATTGACAGATTCTTTCAAGAAAGAAATGTGGTAATATTCCACATTTGTTTTCAATAAATAAATTGTAGCACTTGGAAGTACAAATGTTAAGGAGGAACCAAGAATAATGTCAATATCTTTCAGAGAGCAGAAATCTTAATATTTTGCAAATAAATTGCTATAAAGAAACATTTGTACATAAATATATAGCTTAATTTAATTTATTGAAAAGTCCCAATTACATTTTTTTCAATATTATTACAACAAAGCATTTATTACGGGGGGAGCACATTTTCATGATAATTTTTTAAAGCCATTTTTAAGATTACAAGGCAATATTTTAAAGAAAGAATAGGCACATGAGGATCACGTTGTAATTTTAAGAAAAAATATATAAAAGTAGAATAAAATCATGATGTTTTAACTAAACAATAATGCTTGGTTATTCAAAGGACTAAGTAAAAATAAGTTGTTAAGATAGTCCAAGAAAAAGTTCTATTATAATACATTTTTGAAAATTTGCCATGAAAATATCATTACATTATAAAAAAAGTGCATTTTAATAACAGAAAAATGTGTTTAACAAACACAAGGTAATTTTTCAGCAAATTAACATTAACAACAAGCATTTTGGAGAAAGCCACAAGATAATTTTTTTTCAATAGAGTTATGACATTCCAAAATTAAATGAAATTACTTGACGAAAGACATAATACGACAATTGTTTTACTTTTAGGTCTTCCCTTTTTCAGAGAACAAGTCGCAGAGTTGTGGCATCTCGGCAGGAAGCCCAATCAAGCTAATGCTAACTCCTGCGTATGTTGACTATTTACAGTGTGATCAGCGTCTGGTGCGCACGTGGCCACCATGACACGGGGTCCTTGTTGTCCACAGAAGAAACCTCAACATGACGACAGAACGAAACATTGGCTTTTTCTCAGCCGGGCATGATGAATGAGTTCCAATTAGGGCGCGGATGCCGAGTTTCATGGCTTCCTACAGCCCACGCCGCCTACTGCCGGCGTTAATCTCCCTCAGGAATATTTCCAACTCGCCCACGGACAACATCCCAAGGCAGGAGAAGACGTGTTGCTGCGCATTTTTACGTTAATTGTTTCACCATGTTAATTACATCTTGCGTTATTTTAAACTACAAAGTATAAACATCAGAAAGTTTTAGCTTGGAAAAATAAAAACAGTCACACATGTAGTCCCTTTTGTTCCTTCCGGCTAGCCACACTTACGATTCCGTTTCAAAATAGAATCAAGTTTTATGATTCAGTCATAATAACATTGAATGAATAATGGAGGAGAATGAGTATCCCATTTTTTACTCCCAGTTATGAGGGGTGTACCAAAAAGTGATTTGAAATGGAAAATCAATTTTGATTCAAAAGATGCGAGTGCATCAAATCGAATTGTTCCACTTAAAAATATCAAGCTTTGGGTTCCAATTTCGTACCCATTGCAAAGTGTAACAAAGTAATGGGTGGATTTTTTTTTTTTTGGTTTGACATTTTCATAGCCAGGCAGGTAGGAACAGTCGTTTGCGCCGTTGTGAGAGTGAACACAGCTGACTTGATTCCTGGCCAATAGAAGAAGCTTCCGGCATTTTATTTTAATTCAGAAAAGGTGAGGCAGGTGTGTGGTCTACATGGCGGAGATGGACGTGTATACTTATGAGGACCGGCAAGATCTCCACTTGCGGGAAATGTTAAGTTGGCCACCACAGAGCTTCCCACCTCCGATTGTGCTTCAAAAATATAAAGGGGTCTCCGAACCCGGAAACCTGGAGGCGACCGACAAAGCTGGTGGTGGAGAAGCTACTAATATTCCAGGACAAATCTGTCGTTCGACAAAAAGACACGTATCGAATTGTCTTAAAACTTAGAGATTTATCTTTGAAGTCACTGCCACATTTACAGCACTGACAAGTAACTCATTGCATCAGACCCTCTGAAACTGAGCCGTAAAATAACGCATCGAAATACCTCTGAATGGAGGCATTCCACACTCAAATCAAACCATCCTAAAAACGAATCGCATCCCATGTATCGAGATAGGTATCGAGAGATGTACACGCCCACTGCGTAGTAATTTTATTCAAGAGGAGTCTTAGGGCAACATGAAAGTATTATACTGCAGCCTCCAGAGCTCAAGCACAACAGCAGGGTAAGCTAATATTAGCGTGTGCTTTTGTGTCTCCTCAAATGTTCCAATGACACATCAATTTATCTGAGAGGAGACTGAGGACCGGCAAGGAAAGGACGCTACAATTATATGAAACTGCACTCGTGTAAAGTGGAGACTGTGGATTAACACTGCAGTGTCGAGCGTATGCTAATTTTAGCATGTCCGTTTAGTTTACCAATCTATCGCCAAATGTAATTACTATGACAACTGAAGTATTATATAGTGCCTGCCAACTAATTAGCAAAACCACAACTAATTCAAATTTTAAATGCATTTAATTGTTGTTAATGTTTGTGCTTTTAGCTGTGTGAAGCACATTGAGTTGCAATCAGCCATTGTATTAATACGACAGCATAGAGGCGAGGGTGAGAAGTACATGATATCGTAATCGTCCCGCAGGTGGTTCAGCTTGGAGAGGAAATGGGATCTTTACACCCAATTTGAGGTGAAGTGACTTGGACTTTACATGTAGGTTATCCCGTGACCCCGCTGTAATGACTTCCAGACTGCAGGTGGTCCGGTTCTTGTACGTTAGATTTACGGTGAAACGGACGGTAAGGTAACAATCGTCGCGTCTCATTCAGATCATGAATGACAACATGTTGCCACTCGAAGCAAAGATCGTGTTTACCTTGTGATGTGCGTGCCTCCGTTGTTCGTCAGGGATGTTATTCCCGATGCAGTCTATGGGAAGGAAGCAGAAAACAGCTGTTCAACAGCCCTTGCGGCAACACAGCAATCAACCTTGAGCTCAATCTAGGTTAATTCAATTATTGTATATTTAGCAGCCAAATATCCACGTCTGCTGCAGACATGAATAAACCCTGTACTAGTCATTTTGCTACATGACAGTTCAGCACATACAGTATTGCATTTTTGGGTGGTCTGAGAAGAAATAATTCAAAACTGTAGGGGGCGCTGTAGTGTAAAAATTTTGAATTGTTCCTTAGTGCTGAGTTTGTGTGGCCCACTGGAGTAAAATCAGTGGATTAATTTGTTGACATTTCAGAAAATTCAAGTCAAGTTGTAAGGCTTTTTTAAATTTTTTTATCTTTAGAATATAATATATTTTTGCTATGACAGTTTGATTATCATAGTTATTGTCACAATTGGTTGGAAACATTTAATTCCAATTTGGTCAAATTACCGGTATATTTTTGTTATTATGTTTTTTTTTAATATATATTGAATGAAAACCTGAATGAAAAACATGACAGTAAAAAGAAACATTTTCTTCAAGTTTCGTAATAGTGCACTACTGATAGAGAGTGGCGATTATTTTAATGTATGTATAGAGAGAGAGAGAGAGAGAGAGAGAGAGAGAGAGAGAGAGAGAGAGAGAGAACTGAAGTGGACAAATCATTTTTTCAGAATTTATTTTTAAACATTTTATACAATACAATACAACAATTAATATAGCGCATTTCACAACAGCTGGAGCTGAAACAAAGTGCTTATAGATACAAAAGGGTGACATGGAAGTGTTTTCCGTGTCTTGTGACAATAAAACAAAAGCAGAACATAGCGACCGCCATATTTGTTGCGTACGCTTTCGTGTGACTTAGATTGATGCGTTTACTGCTGACAGCTTTGAATCATGACTCCAGCGCCGCGCACCACCAGAAGCTCTGGAATGTCTGATAAAATGATATTAATTCCGCACATTAATGAGATTAATGAAGGCAAGCTTTTTTCCCCCCTCCACCTTTTTTTTTTGTCCTTCCCTGAAATAATAACACAAAGGTAATTATAGAGCATCCATCAATCTGCTGCCGGACAGTCTAATTATCTGAGCATTTTCTGAAGTGCTCTCACTTCTCCCGAATCTCATTTGTATGGCATTGGCATTGATATGTTATTTTTTTTCATTAATGGAAAACTCCCCGGCCACATGTTACAGTGGCGGCGCGATGATGGAGCGGCGAGCCGATTGAGAGATCCAAAATGTGCGTGATGGATGAAAATGTCAGGCCGCTAAGAGGTGCGCATCATCGACTCATCGCCGCGCATCTTGATGGAGCACTTTGCTACTTCCGAGGGGAATAATGAGGACGCTGACAGCGCACCACCCCTCAGCGGAACCGATGACTTCCAAATGAATAATCAACTGCGCTAATTGAACAAAGAATATCTTTTTGATTTAGTCTCCAGGTTTTACTTGAAAGGATGTCGCAAGGCTGATTTTTTCCAAAATAAAGCAAACTTTATCCATCCATTATCTGAACGCACGCATATTTGCGGTTCGGTATTCAGGATTTTGATGATTCACTCAGTTTTGAGGAGGGAAGAATTCTGTTAATTTGTGCTCAGGCCAAAGCCATGTTTAATAGAAATACTACGTTGGTGCCATTTTCTGGCATGTCAGTGCCAATATGACATGAGCTTCATTTCTTATTCTTCCGTCTTTTGGCGGTTGGAGAACAACTTCTGGTGCATTATCACCATTTTCTGAAATGGAGTGTGGGCACACCACGTCAAGTTCTCTGCTAGTCCAACCAGAGAACAGAAAGCCAAATTCACATGCAGTGCAGTATTTAACCTGAAGATGACTTCACGCCGATGTTATTTTTGCATATGAAGACGTTTACTTTTCTAATTCCCTGTCCTGTCTGCTTCTGGGTGTGAATTCAATTCGAGAAACATATTTAAACAAACATATGCAAGCGTAAAATGTATACAAAAAGAAATCTTAGATATGAACATTCAAGATGGATTCACTGTATGCTCTACATTCATCAAAATCATTGAAATACGTATGAAGTGAAAATGAGTTCCAGGCACTCGCTAACTCAATCTAAGATCCAGCCTCCTCGCTCTACGTAATGGATACTCGGCATTGGTTCGGAAGCTGAGCAAGTGGGATTAATGGTTGCTCATTTGCATAAAACAGGACCACCCCCTTGAAACAGGCCAAGTTTGGGGAGGTTTCAAAACTTAATGGTAGCTAGTAAGAATTTTCATTTAATAATGCATTTGTGATTTCAACCGTTTATTTCTATTTTTTTCCTTTGGAAGAATTGTCAAAATTTGTGGTCAGCAATTTGAAAAATGGTCTGTACTTTCATAGGCTTTTGTTCATTATCACATCAACGGATCCATTTAACAGGTGCCTCCTTATTACTTCAAGCTAAGCCCACCCCCCCCCAAAAAAAAAACATTAACAAACATAAAAACAAACACCAACAGGGATGTCATGGCCAACAGAGTGTATAAAATTCACTTTTACCGCCAAGCTGCAATAGCCTTTCCAAAACAAACGCTTAAACTCCATCATATGGACGCTAATGTCATTCAACACTACATAATTACATAAGATGACCAAAGTGAATGGAGGACCTCCCATAGCTCTATCCAGGCTAATAATTGAGAGGTCGGCGACCTTCCGAGCTTATTATGACTCAACATTTCCCGGCTGTGTACGCAAGTTTTTATTTTTCGAATCATCTGACTACACCAAACTGTCACCATGAGTTTGCATCTACACGGACCAAGAAAACATTGATCTTGAACTTTTTTGCTTCCACTTTGGATATTTTTACAACAATCAACAAACAATGTTAGAGAGCCGAGATTCAAAACCCAAACATCACAACAGTGAGGCAAATATGCTAACCACTAGGCCCGTTGTGACGCCTTCATTATATTCAATGTCTCCAAATCAAACGGTGTCGGTAAAGTGATTGTGTTTGACCATAAGGTTCAGATTATATTCTCGAAAATCCCTTAAAGAGAATGTATACATGGTTCACATCATGTGACACACAAGTTTAGAAAATGGCGTTTAAGTTTGTGCCGTGGCAGACTCAGGCTTACGTTTATTCTCATCCGATAAACAGTCTCCCAGGCCGCATATCAAGCCTTGTCCTCAACTTCAATTTCAAGAAACTCACTAAAATTTCAAACCAGTCATGCCACTCCATTCAAGTGCCTTGTAAAAAGCTCTTAAAGGCCCATGTGTTTTGATAAACTCAAGTTCAGCCACTTATCGGGCCTGAGGTCTCATGTCTTTGTTTTTGAATGGATGACAGAGAAATAAACAGCATAAAACAAGATGTCAGCCTGTCAGCGTCAGAGGCCCACGCGGGTGCCCGCCAAGAACAACTATTTACAGTGCTTCTTAATGGCTTTGAAGCTAATGACCTTTATTTTATATAACACAGGCCATGTTGCCGAGCAGTGACTTTTTTTTTTTTTATTTATTTAGTTTTTTGCCTCAACAACTAAGCCTGTTGCCAATCAGGATTGATCTACATATGGAATAAAAACAGATCTGGAACTGGTTGACTTTTTAATACCAACGTCACTTCCTCCTTATGGCAAGAAGAAAGATGGCAAGCACTCGCTAGTTTTAAGCACGGAGAGAGAGAGAGAGAGAGAGAAAGAGAAAGAGAAAGAGAGAGAGGCTTTGCAATTACCCTAATTAATATTAATCTCAAAAAGTCACTTTTATTTAACACTGACATTCCAACAATGGACATTAACACGGACACAGACTTTTCCGCATCCGACTCTCATCATTAGCTTTTCGGCTAAGGTCGGACGCATAAGCACGTCACTGGAGCCTACCAGCTGAATGATGGCGCATGTGCAGTACATTTCTGAACTTTTTTTTTTTTTTTATGGGGCTTGTGTTCAACCTGTTTTAGCAATGATGTGACCCAGGTTTTTTTTTCTTTTTAATATCTATAGCAATGAGTTCTACGGGCGTAACGAGTTAGTGTTCAGTGAACAAAATACGTATAGGCTGGCAGCTCGGTAATCAGCACTTATTTACATCCGTCTTCCTTGTGCAAAGTTCCCGCAAAGGTTGGAAATATTGCAACATTAAACCGGGGAATTATCATAGAAGTTGCTCGTTTTAAAAAGGAAGAGTAATACCCTGGCACAGATGATGTCATAGTTAAGTGGTTTCTCTCGTATTTACACATCCGCCCGGGCTGCTGTGCTTCTTGCTCGTCTCGGAGAAATGGAAACGACACATGCTGACGCTAATGCATCGCTGGAAATATGTGAAACTCTGTGTGCGGCGACATTACAAATGCTCCGTTTGACATTGACACAGCGTCGCTTCATCTTCTCAACGCAAATACTGTGATGGGGGTGGAGAATGGACCCGCGAAAAGAATGAGACATATTAATGACATTAAGCACTTTATTCATCACATGTTTAATTCATAATAATTATAACTCACCCTTCCTTTGTGGGAAATGACCCACTCAAAATAGATTTAATCCAAATCTACGCTGTCAAAACAAATTGGCTCTTGCGCTACATGCTATTAATTACCAAAAGCATTTTAAATCAGTCACACAACCAGGAATAAGCCTTCATTCATCTTTTTTTTTATTATTTCAAATTAGTCGCATAGTTAAGCATCTCTAGTTTGGTTGTAGTTGCTTTACTTGTGCTTGTTGCTCTTGCAGTTTTGAAGTGTCATTTACCAGACAATAGCATTAAATCAAAAAGACATAATATAAAATTATAAATAATGTACACGTAGTATGAGAATAAAGGCAGAATTTAATGACGTGAATATTTGTAGCTTGATTAGAATAAAGTCAAAACGGTTATATGAATAAACATCTAGAATTTCAGGAAATTTTCCTGAACGGCCGGTTTATTTCCGAGCCAGTCGAAATGCTTAACGCCCGCGAGCTGTTGTGTTTAATATTAGCGTAATGCCACGAGATAATTAGCATCTTCACACTGCAAGATTTTGTTTGCTTTTTTCCTTCCGTGAGCTGAATGCTATACACGCGGTATTTGACCCAGTTAGAAACTATTACGGGGAAGGACAAAAACTCACTAACGTCTTCGCTTGCACTTTTTAAAAACTTATCGGAATACCCTCCGCTGCCCTCAAAATGACAGTTCTGTCATTTAACAGTCTATGCTATTAGGTTTAGGCGTGTGACACCCAGCGTCCTTCACTGTGGCTCGAATACTCTCTTCTTCTACTAGAAGGTCAAAAAGTAAATGAAATGTGTCTTAAGTGTGAAACACCAACATGCAAGCAACAACGCCAGCAATCACTTGTACAAGTTCCTAAGGTGCAATATTACGGACCAGTAAAGTAACGAAGGTGGCCATTATGGTGACATTGCGGCTATTCTCTGATTTTAAGTCACAAATTTAACATTAAAAGGACATTTTTTACATGAATCACAGTTGAAGGTCAGTAAAGGTGTGTACAAACATGATTTGGCCTTTACATCATTGTTATACTCCTCCGGGGCTGGAATTACCTTCAAGAATCCACAGCAATAACCTGCAATTATAATCAGGGCCTTTGTCGTAATCACACAAAGAACTGATTCATGTTTGATCGGAAATTAAGCTTAACGCTTAGCCTTTCAAGACCTTATTGAGTGGAGTTGAATGTCTTCCTGAGTACATCTTGGTTAGTTTCAGTCTCTCAGTCCATTGCAAACATGATGACATGTTTTTGAACTGTATCTTAGTATGCGTGCACTAAACAGGCAATCATGAGGGTTGGTGTTGGAGCAGAGGTGGATGAGTGGGCGTGGTCATCCTGCTCCAAAATGATGACATCCGTTGTATTTCTCATCCACAGCAAGACAAGTCAAGAAAGGGTTTTTTTATCTGATTTGATGGCCGATGATTGAAAATGGATTTCCTAATCAGCCGTGTTTTCAACCAAAGTGTTGCAGGGTCTTGGTTGATTATCACGTCGTATTGTCGTTAAATGACTGCCTTGGATCATGACCGCTGATCTCTGACCATACGCTGACACCGTCACAAATTACAGAGTGTGCAGCGGATGTAAAAAAAAAAAAAAAAAAATAGCAGGCCATCTGCGGCCATGAATGCAACTGTGTGCTCACCGGGCGGACACATCAAGCAAACATCTTACATTGCACGTCATCTCTTTTTGGACAAATGTGAGTTGCAATTACTTTGTAAAAAATGCTTAAATTCTCCGTCGTCAACATTATGTTTGACTCATCACACCCCACTAAACCGGATTATTTAGGAAGCTGAAATTCTGTAAATGGGAAACTGTCCTTCGCTTGTATAGTGCCTTTCCACCTATTAAGGCTTTCAAAGGGCTTCACCCTGCTGTCACATCAACCTGCTGATGACAAACCATCAGGAGCAACTGGAGGGGTTCATTATCTAGCTCAAGGAGACATGGTCACAAACGACCACTCTACCACTGAGCCATGCCGTCCCCACCACAGTATCAAAAGTTGACCCACGTAGAAATCTTAAAAACCCGAAGACACAGGAAGAGCGCCAATTCGCTTTGAATAAGACATCCTGGTCTGTTTGGCTATTTTGGGATTTCTTAAAACGTGGACTTGACCTAGAGATTTTGTCTGATGCGAACAAATTCAATAATAAACAGAGGAGGACATTAAATTGTAAAAAAAAATAAATAAATAAATATGAGTCCTCAAATTTAAAATCTTTGCCAATCAGCATGGCCCATTTGTCCGCTAGTTTTTAAAATCAACTTTACTCTTTTAATTTCTTTCTTTCGTTGTTTCTACTACGGCACAATCTGGTGAATTGAGGATGTAGTGGCAACTCTTTCGGGTTTAATTGCCACTGTAGGAGCGGGTGAATAATGACAAGTCTGACGCGACAAAACTTCCAACTCAGGATCTTCGTTTCACAAGTTTACTAATATTTCCAATAACTCAAACATGACGTGGTCGAGGTCGTCGATCGATGTGGCTTGAGGTCGCTGATCGTGGTTGCCGCTGTCGGAGCTCGTTGACCAGCGTCGGTGTCGTGGCTGTCGCCGTGGCTGTTAGAGTTCGCTGATCTGCGTCGTTGTCGTTGGAATTCGCTGATCGGCGTCGATGATTGAAGTCGTAGATTGGAGTCGGTCAGAAAAACTATGTCACCACCACCCGACCTTCTGAATGTGTGTTTTTTTTCATGGCACGTCACATGACTACCTTCTCATGTGTTGCTCATTCGTTAATCAATACCGTTTCTAACGCACGCAATGCTAAACTAAATTTTCTTCTTTCATGAAATAACATTACGCATCGCAATAATGTTTAAAGGATAACGATAATAATGAATTCAAAATAAGAAAACATTTCTCAATATGGCTCTTACAGAGGAGCTTCATTTAGACCTAGTAGTCTTTTGCCGCCATCTTGTGGCACTCATAGGCAATTACAGTACAGATTAAGCAATTCTGGGGGGTATTAATTACTCATGAATTTCACTATTCGCAGAAGACCTAGGGCTCGATCCCACTTGCAAATCAAAGGCTTTCAACTCAATCACTCAATTAAACTTGAAAAAAAATCCACTCAAAGTGTTAAAAATGGTTGGAAATCTTAAAATAGTCATCTTGTCATAAGCAGAGCTTCTTGTGTTCTCACATTGAGTAGCAAATTTCCAATTTCACTGCACCCTTAATTTATCTCTCATCTGTGTGACTAGCCGACCTCATGCAATTCTCATGCACATGATAAGCATTTCACAACAAAGTATTCCTGTCAAGAAATCCATGGCGGTGACAGTGATGCTCGCGACTCAAAGGAGCGTTAAGAGTCTATGCAGAATGCGGTCGTGTAGCATTCTAAACGCGCATGCGGCGGGGGGGGGGGTTGATAAATAAGAATTGAATTTAGTTCCAGCTGCGACATGTTGATTGATCAAAAAGCTCATGGCTAAGGCCTCCCTCCGCTCCAGTCTTATTTATTCTTTGTCAAATGGTTTTAAAATCAATACAAGTCTTGTGCACAACCGTTACTGCTGCAGGCATTTGGGGAAAGTAAGAAAGAGAGGGAGAGGGGGGAGAAAAAGAAAAACACCTGCTCTCTTGGTGATTGTTACTAATTTTTCCTGTCAAACATCGGAACACAGAATAATTATTTGCCGTATGGTTACGGGGCACGGCGGTTGATTGTGCTATCCATTTAGATAACTTCTCCGAGGTGCAGGAAAATGAAATTGCCCCAAAGCACAGAAATCACGGCGGGGAGGCGATCGATCAGACGCGGCGGCAAATAACTCGCCTTAAAGACGCTTGCGGTTTTCCGACGAGCCGGAATCTATGTGTTTGGTTTCTGCACAGATCGCCAAAACATGCTTGGAATTCAAATTTTCCGTCGGTGTGAATATAAGACACTCCCACCTAAAAGTAATGACAACTTCCTATATTAATAGGCAAAACCATAAAAATACCGCAAGTACTCCGAAGCCAAAACAGTTTGATGTCGTCTCAAACTCACCGCTCACGCTTATGGGCAGGAGCTTTGCTTTGTGACAACAACAGCATTTCTTGTAGCAAACAAAGAATAAAAGGTTTCAGCATCGCATTCAAATGGCCGACACTGTGCTAAAGCTAATGTAAACAATATTGCCGTCTTGCTGCTGTAAAAAAAAAAAAAAAAAAAAAGTAACACATAGTAGGTACGCCAAGCTTCTCGCTCACTCATCTCGAAGCTTGGTCCCGCTTTTTTTTTTTTTTTTGTCCGTGTAGTGGTCGCTTTGGATGTCTACAGACGGCAACAATAATGTTCCCTTCCATTCTTCTTTCATTTCTTTTCAAACAATCCGCCGAGAGTACATGACGCTGAGTGTGACGTACTGCGTCCTGGAGGACTGGCTGCTGCGATGTGACATGCGAAGAAAGTTCCATTTTGTTTTTTTTAACCTCGCAGAAAGGACGAATTTTCGGTTGCTCTGCTCATGCTTTGCTCTGTGTCCCATCGTTTCAAACGCATTTTTCGCGTCGCCTGGCGCCCACTCGCGCGAACTCCATTGACTTCAATTCAATCGCAACGGATTTGGTGTGAACCCATCATCACACTAACGACCCAGGCCAAATGTGGCGGTTTACAAGGCTTGCCACTCAGTCAAGTTGTATCACTTCAATTCAACACACATCCTTGAAATAACTGGACAACTTTCCCAAGACGTGCGAGAGCTTTGGCGACATCTACTGGCATCTTCAGGTGTTTCAGGAAGGGCACAAAAAACCAGGAGCTAATTTCCTAAATATATAAATACTAAATTTGGTGTCTTGTTGAGCTGCATGACGACATCAGCATAAACCAAAGACTCGCCCTACTTGATTTACAAATTTTTCATTCAACTGAGGATCAATCGATTTATTGCTATAATTGATACAGCACTCACACAGAATCCGTTTGACTTTTCAAACGATTTGCTCCGTTTTCCAAACAGGGAGCCGCCTACTTCCTATTAATACACTTCCACCCATTCTCAACTCACAACTGACGAGTCTACTATCGCATCGGATTGGTATTCCCAGTCATGTCCCTCACCCCGAAATGAGACTCCAATTTATTCAAGGCACATCTGAAAAATCCAAAACAGCCACAAAGGGTGTGCTGCAACGCTTTAAAGATGGACACCTCACGCGCAAAAAGAATCGGAATGCTTGAAAAACATCATTTGCGCTCGCTAAACATATTCAGAATAAGTCGCCGAGGTAGTTCTGTGCAGCTCCAGCACGAGTCATGCATACATTGTTCTAATGGATTCATCTCTGAAGATGGCGCAACGATGTGTCCCTGAACATGACAACCAATAAAGAAACGCCTTTTATCGCTTCATATTCAACTAGTCACTGTTCAAAGCAACAGCAGAGAATAAATCATGGAAAACCACAGATGTGTAAAGTACAAAAGCCTCCAAAAGTGGACTAAAAAAATAATTTCATTTATTCCATTCTAAAAGATAATCAACAGGTCCCCCTCAGACTCCCGAAGGTTCATTTTATTCACATTGTATATCAGGTGGGAGTTTTGGCTGGGGGACTACAAATGAAGAGATTTTCCACCACACACTTGCTTCAAAAGATATTTAAGTTTTTGTTGAGGCCCACAAAAAAGCAATTAATTGGTTAAAAAGAAAATAACCACAGCGACTCCAAAATATTCATAAAAAAGAAAAAAATGCAGCCATATTGCAGAATGACGCATTGTTTCGGAAATTAATCTTCTCAGAAGCTTTGAACACACCCAGAAGTACACATACAAGATGCGTGATTGGTTGGAGGCTGCGAGCTCGACCAATGAGAGTACGAGTGGTATCCTGTGAGCTGATTGGCTGCGCATCATGACAGCCTCACCCAGCAAACTCGGCACAAAGACGACAAAACAGCGGCAAATCACATTTTTTGTTTGTTAATATTTGTCACTTTTTCACTTTTCACGGTAACAATAAACCGGGAAAAATAGATTAATGTAGATAAAAGATTTAAGGTTGTGGTTACTTTCAACCAAAACTTTTCGTTCACTTCCAGATTTATGCATTTGTTGCGCACCCTGTTATGTCCCCACTTATTTCCTTTTTCATGGCCAGCTTCACACGTTTCCTCCTGGCTAGTTTATTTATTTATTTATTTAATTTATTTTGTCCGCACTAGGTAGGTGACTTACTAAGTTAGTTCCGAGAGTTTCTTTGGACGTTGATGCAAAAGAGTTTGACTCATCCTTTGTATTAGTTTGGATGTGTGAAAACAGAGGTCACAAAAACACATCACACACAAGTTTCCCCCCCGCCGGTCAAAGTCTTTAAAGGCTGACAAGGAAATCACCTTAACTGATCCACGACTCCCGTCCTAACTTAAACAGATGTTTTATTTTGACAACACAGCGCTCGATATGTTTGTATCGACGTCGTCATTTCTCCAGGCGACTCCGAGGGCAGATAGCAGATATGTCGGGAATCATGTTTCATCTGTCTCCCAAGGTTTATAAGCAGATTACCTTTTGTAATTCGTTTTGTTACGCCAGTCAATAAGCATCCGATGCAAATGTGGTTCATTTGTATTTGAATTGATGTCCTGTCCCCATTAACTTATGCCTCTAATGCATTCTGGTACATTAGTAAATAGACCTGCCGGATTAATCATTAGTTCATTGGGATCATTTGCTTCCCCTGTGCTTAATTGAATCTCTGACATTGGTAATAAGCGCAGACTTCACCTGCCTGCCGGACACTCCAAAAAAAAAAAGGATCTTGTACTTGTTTGTTTCATTTTTACTTAGATTCTTGCTTTAATTTTTGCCAGAAAAGTTGCTTGTGTGATAGAACTGATCAATAGTTTCTCTGAAGTTGTGATTTATGTCGCGATTGTCTTGTGGTTTAATTGGTGTTCTAAATTCTACCCGTTTGGCCCGTTTCAATGCGACGCTTGCTTATCTCGCCCTCTCACACTGACCCCGGTAATAAATGGCCCTCACGGTCTCCAGAATAAAACCTGTTAAATAGGCCCGGCGCACATTATTTATTCAGTCGTAATTAATCGCAAGGATACTTGGATTGCATTCAACTAGGACGGGTCTTCTTAGAAAGGGACCTTTGTGTCCTGCGGGAAGGTAAGACAAAGTAAAGAAACAAACTCCACAAGAACTGCTCGCCGTCTTTTACAGTGCATCAGTCACTCAGCCGATCCACAATAAAAGTTCTTACGCACTTCATCTTGAAAAATCAAAATGTTCTCGTCATGTTCCTCTCTGCTCGCAACAAGGCATAAAACGGTCAGCTGTGGATCGCGGTGGTTCGCCGTGACCAAACATTTGCAAAAACCCGAAGAGAGAGATGTGCTGCTGGCATCATGTGATCAATGGTGGAATTAAATGTCTTTCAAGATGCGTGATACATTGGTGCATGATACGCTATTGCTGATGTCCAGGAGAAAAAAAAAAAGAAGAAAATTAGGGCTGCTTGATTATGGAAATAAAAAAATGTTAATCATGCTAATTTTAGCAATAATTGAAATCATCCAAATAATCTATTTGTTTAGGGGTTCAAAACAAAAATATAAATAGTAAAAAACCTATTAATTTTAACTTAAAATAATTTTAAAAAAGGTGAAAATTCAAGTGTAGTTTGCTTGTATAAAGAGAGTTTTAAATTGCTATAGAACTGTTGCTACATTTAAATAATTAAATAATTATACACACGTTATATGACAGTTTTTTGTAATCACCCAGTGTAATAATTGTAACTGAATTTAGATTAATTACACAGCCCAAGAAAAAAATTATGCATTTGGACATTGGACTGAAATTTGTAGCAATTTGGCAACAAATTTCCTTGATTTTACATGAGGAAAAAAAAAAAAAACAACAGGACACTACCCCAGAAAAATAAGATTCTTATCATAAAGTAGTCACGTTGGAGTGTACACGATGAGCGGGAATAGTGGATTTAAATGCGTTTTGCAATTCTCAGTGAGGCTACGATTTTCTTTTTTTATTCCAGAGAGGTGTCACTTAATCAGGCATTCAACACTGAATTCTTAGAATTATCTTACAAAGTACAGACAATATGAGATTGTTTCAACCATTGCGCATGCCAGTCTAAATGGGCATATTATAAATGGGGTTGCCAGCTGTCGTACAGGAGGCGGGAATTTCCCACACTCCCGGGTGCCAGCCAAAGACCCCAAGTTTGGGGGTGGTGGTGTTGATGGTCCCCCCCGCCACAGGCGACAGGACCATCCTCCCAGGGGGAGTGTGAAGAAATGATAAAAATACTCTTCGTCCGTAGTGGGTGGAAGGCCCGCTCTTAATCCTTGCTTTGTTCTTGTCCATAGACCAACATGAAAGAGCACTTCTGCCGATTGCTTCTCCCCGGCGCACCACCTTATCAATAAGTGCCGCGCTCTTAACCATCGGCTTACACTAGAAGAAAATATCCCGCAATTTGAGAAAAATCCATCCATCGCCTCATCCCTAAGGTGATGACACTTTCACTTGCTTGTCTAATGTGATCTAGTAAGTGATTTTTTTTTTTTTCTGGAAGCGAAGGGGAGTTCTATATATTCTATTTGATGTTTTCGATCTGGGATTGATTGCGAGAGGAAAGACTCCCATTCCTGAAAGTAGGATTATTGGCTTGGTCGGCTCAAAGATCCTCCACAAGCCTTGTAAAGTGTGCTGCCTTCTGGCTGCCGCTGAACTGCTTCTGAACCCGTCAAAAGAGCACCTGTCTACATATTAATGAGGCACCGGGTTCTGGACGAGGGACCTCTTCCCACAAATACCTGTGAACCCCCACGGCCCCCTCCACACATGAGAGCACCACCACTTTTCCTGGAAATCTCATCCACTAGCATCTCCTCGGAGGAACAAATTCGCAGGATCATCCGGAACAAGGTGGAGTTGGAGGCTACCATTAGAAAGATCACAAGATACAACACTTAAGGCGATGCTGTGTATTTAAAAATCGCATAGGACCATTTCCTGGTGATCCTTATGGCCTTCTCAGACTACCCGACGCGCTGTCAGACGACAAGATAATATTGTTCTGTTTCTTGGGTCGGACGACACATCAGACTATAAATCCGTCACGGACCAGACCCCCTGCAATCATTGCATGCTTTCCTCAATATTTTGTCCACTGGCACAGGTGTGTCAAGGAGGCGGGACGAGCAGCATAAATTGTCTTTTGCCTTCATTGTCATTGCTAGCCGTGAACACAAAGTCAATATAAGAAGTGCGGATACGTGACGTTATGAGGGACATTCACTGCACTTTTTGCTCTCGAGTTGTAAACCCGTCATGGTTGAGGATGTCACAATTTAATACATGGTTGAACCTTGTAGAGTTGTTCACATGCATTATCTTGTGTTATGGAACCAAACGTATCAAATACATGTCACAAATGTACTGTTGTAAACAATCGGAATTAAATCGGAATTAAATCAGAATTAGACACTTGCAGTGTAAATCCATCTTTAGATTGTGTTTCAGTTTAAAGCTTGGGTAAGAGACTGACACCTTATTTTAAACAAACAAGTCATTGTGCTCGACTCGTGCTTGTCGTGTTTACTCTCAAGGGTGCTTAGAGTGTTGAGCCGGTTGGGAAGTTGGTGAGGAGAGAACGAGCGGGGGCCAGCAGCATGCTTGAACTGTAATTGATAATGTAAAGGCAGATGGGGGTCTCCGGGGAGATGGAAAGAATCCAAGCAGATGGCCAAATTGCTGCTTATTTATGTGGAGCGCAGGGCCCAGCCGGCCGGCCCTCCGCTCCACGTGCGATGATGGATCATTATAGGGCTGCGTGCGTAAAGCGCAATATTCTTTGAAACGAGGGGACGGCCGACCAGCATATCTTGCCGTATTTCAATGTCCTTCTGAGGCAACTTGTGTTCTGACGAATCAAATGGCCTTACACCCTTCCTTGTGCTCCATCTGCACTCAACACAAAATCTCCACAAAATGTCTAGGAAACTTTGTCATTTATATGGCTCTCATGAATGATGGCAGCATATCAGACAAGAACAAAGTTTGGAACATAAAAACAATGAACTCAATTTTTTGAGCCTTGTTACAAATTATGGAACAGCATCAGCACTGATCAGAATCAGAATCAGAAATCCCTTTATTGTCATTGTCTGGCAAGCAGTGAAGGCGTCTTTTGATTTTTCTTTGGTAGTTAAAGTTAGCCATGCCTTGTGCTTTTTTAACTCTTGTGTGCGGATGGATTTTTTTTCCACACAATATCATTGGAGCTTAGCCATAAAGTAACAAAAGGTTGATCTTTTTGTGCTGTTTCTTACTGTTTGTTTCACAACTTAACTCATTTTATTTAAAAAAAAAAACGTTTCGACCGTTATGCCAAAAGATGGACAACCTCACTCAAAATGTAACTAGTTCATCAACTATGATGTTATTCCAGTAAATTTAGTTCAAACGAAGATGCAATTCATTCTAAAGATGACGATCAAGTAAAATAAGATTTTTTTTTCAGGATTTCCTAGCTCTGATTAACTTCACTCTACTGATAAAACTGTTAAATAAGACAAACCATGCCCATTTGAAAGGCAAATATTGTGACTAATATTGCTGGTTAACAATTTTTAAACTTGTATTACATTCTTTCCTAAAAGCCGACAAATCATTAGATGACCAGTTAAGAATCAAGCATTTTATTAGCAACGGTTTAAAGCTGCAATATGTCACCATGGGAACCTGTACACCAAACTGAACAGTAAAAATGGACAAAAATAGAATTTAGAAATAAAGCACAATATAAGACAATGACAGTGCAGTTGGCCAGAGTTTAGCGCGCTTTGATGACACCCATTCATTTTCTTCGATTAGCTATTGCGGGCCGACACAGACACATTGGTTAATATGGTCGAGGCCAATTTAATCGCAACCGCCCCACCCAGTTGCTGGGTTAACTCCATTAATGTCACCTCGGAGCGGCCATTTCATATTTACAAAGACTCTTTCATCTCAGCGTGTTGTAATTGGTCCCCTTATGCGGGCTGGGCGCACTGATGGCGAGGGGCCATCCATCGGACTGAAATTACACCACACACACACACACTTGTCATCTCATAAAAGACGCTTCAATACTAACCGGCTTTGCACTGGGCCATGTTGTATAGTGAAGCAGCTGCTCCCAATCATCTATACAAATGTTGCCTCTTTTCGTTAAAAAAAAAAAAAACTAAACAAAAACAATAAGCAACCAACCAATAAAACAAGAAGCCCCTTGAAAGCATCATAGCAGTGATCTGTAACCAACAATGGCAATTTAAAAATCATAAATGGTCACTTTCCGGATTACAATAATATTTTTCATCAGTTTTAATGCGACAATATTTTATTCGACCTTTAGACGATCAAGTCAGTAACTGGAGACATGCAGTAAAGCTCCAATAGGCTAGATCACAGATGGGAACTTTAGGGCCATATTTTTATTTTATTTTTTTATTTAAATTGTTACTATTAGTGCACCATCCCAACTAACCAGTTGTGTGACAAAAATGCTATTGTAAATATGGACACAATATCTTTATAAATTCTCAGAATATTTTATATAATAAATAAATAAAAAAATAAAAAAATAAATAAATAAATAAATTAAAGCGCCAACTGCTGTATTACAACTTAAAATAATACATTGGAACTAGGGCTGGGCGATATGACCTCAAATCAATATCGCGATAAATTGGGCACTTTTACCTCGATAGCGATAAATGTGCGATAAATTCCCCCTAAGGACCAAAATCAAAATAAATGCAGGAAATGCATATTAACTGCTTTTTTATTGACCAACTGGTACACATTCCTTTCAATGAAAAATAAAAGTACAAAGATCATTTGAATAAACATTCAAAATAGCTTGCTTTGCATGACTTGAACAATGTCACAAAGAACAGGAGAAAAAGGGTACCTCTCACAAAATCTTTTTCTGCAAATATATTGTGCCGAGATGCTGTAATTCCATTTGCAAAGGCCTAGATTTGTGTAAAGGTATCTTGTAAACAATATAAATAATGCCATGTGCAAAGGCGCTAGTCGCCTGTAAACAAAATGCTAAATAAAATGAAAACATTTTTCAATGGAATGCCAATGCCAAATAAATGCGTGTGCTTCATCAGGAAAATGTGCCGTCTCGAGTACTCCGGTGCGCGGTCGCCACTTGTCGTCTATGTAATGCACATTCAGGCTCAAACAGGGATCCATGTTGCGACTCGACCACAGGTCGGATGTGGATGCAAAATGCTCGACATGTCTCCGCTCCCGTCCCGATGTTGTCCATATCGGGAAGTGCTGTTTGCGACAAATATTTTCGTACCTTTTGTCGGCTACGTTCATGAGGCGTTTAAATCCTGTGCGCTCCACTGTAACTAGAGGAGCTCTATCTTTAGGTATGTGCTAGGCTATCGTGTCCACTTCTGAGACGTTTTCTCGTATGGTGTCGCCTCCGTTATGGGCTGTTGTGACTTGTCGAACCTTGCTTCTCACTTTGAACTTTTAGAACAAGCTCCAAGTCAACAGCATGGTTGTGTTGTGAGTGGTGAAAAAGAAAAGGTTGGACGCGGAACCCAAAACATTTCCAAACGACAGATGTCGAATTTCTTTTCGGGAACAATTTCAACTAATGTTACTTCATCTGCAGCCGTGTCAGCCGCTTCAGGATTTCAATCGCCAGCAACGAACGCGTCTTCTGTTTACATTCTTCTACAGCGCATGAGTCACGTGACTAGAAGCGCTGTAGCCGTCTTAAAGAGGCATGAACATCGCCGCAGACAGAAAAGACTTTCTTTTTAGACACAGAATTTACCGACAAGGGCACAATTATGTCGGTCACTGTCATACATTTCGGTAACGGTAAATTTTCGGTTTATCGCCCAGCCCTAATTGGAACATCACTATTCGCGGGGCGGGTAGAGATTGGGACCGGCATGCGTGTCTGGCATGTCAACCTTGTTGTCTACCCCAAAACGCAGTAGTAAAGTCATCATTATAGTCAATAGTTGTATGAAAAGCACTTCTAAGCCATGAATAAAATGAAGAACAGTATATGGCTGTCACTGAATGTGCTTTCTTATGCAGGTTGATCACATACTATATTCTTACGCCCTTGTGCACACATATGTATTACAATACAACAACAAAATCAAATCCCAATTTTGCAGAATGCAAAAAAAAAAAACTAAATAAAAAAATAAGCACCCAGCCAGTGTACAATGACGAACGCTGAATGAGGCATTTATGCGGATAAAGAAAAACAAGAGCGTAAATGTGTCATTAAACGAGGAATGTGCAACACCTCCCGGGCCTCCCATTTTTCACATTCCACACTAACACCAGTTAATATTAATATTTGCTTTTCATTTTAGGCAGCGAGGCAACTCGGCACTCGTCAAGAAGACTGAAATGAGGTGTGCATTAATCGTGGCCAATGGAATCTTCAGAGCAGATGTTATGCTTGATAAATATACAGTAAAAATGCCAATAGCATTTTGCCGTTTACTACTTTTTCCATCAAAATATTCAATGGAAATATGTGAAAAATCAATTGGATGTTATGCACAATGCAAATACTTCGGGCACAATGTAAAACATTCTCCTGGGTAATAGGTAGGAATCTGAACCTTTGATAGGTGTACTTTTACTATAGTACTTTATTCTTACATGACAACTTTATCCTCATAAAGTGACAAGATGTCAGCTTGTTTTGTGGTAGGCTAATACGAGCTTGGCATTGCTAGATTAAGATGCATTCCCTGCGACTCTATCATTGACGGTTCTTGTAATACTTTTTTCCCCACATATTTCCGTAATAACAACTATTCTTTAAAAGTTCTTTCTGGAAAAAAAAACTCACAATAATACAACTGCCTTGGAAATGCATTCCTTTTTTTCCTCGTAATGTCATTGCTATCCTTGTCACAAATATATCGCCACTTACCAGCAAGACGCAATTTTTCCTTAGTTAAGATGAATCTCGTGTTGAGTGGTTGCGTACATGCTAACTTAATGCGTGATGATTTCTTTTTTTTACGGGTTAAAAAAAGCATCGTACTTAATAGTAGTCTTGGGAAAGGAAATCAAGCACTTTTGCCGGGAGAATAAAGCGTAATCATGGAACAAAACATGCAGGATGGAAAGTGTAGTGCTGTGGTCGCAGTTGGTGCTCATGAAACAATAAAAAGGTCATTTGAGAGCTCGAAAGACGCCGCGGTTGCTCCTAGCATCCCAGCGTCGTTATCGGGCCATTTTGCGTCAATCAGAAATCCTTTCTAATCTTATGTAAAGTGAAATCCCAGCCAAGCATGTATTTTGCACATGAAACAAATAAGGGGGAAAAAATAAGGTCACGATTCCGAGCAGCACTTCAAACAATGTTTGAAAATTCGGCTTTAAGTGTTGTCAGTTGCCTGCACTCAATTTGGCTAATAACTGCCTCGCAAAGAAACCCACCAATCTGGAAGCAATTTAGCACAACCCCGCCAAGTTTTCCTTTTCCTCTTGACAAAAGTTATTTTAACTATTGACCTTTCCGGGAGTTGAATGGCATTTCGGGATGCCACCGCCGCTCGCAAAACGGAACTTTTTAATGCCGCGCGTCAGCGTTGTTGTTTTAGGCTCGTCTCCCGGGTAAGGCTTTTCGACCTCTTTAAATGCTTTTAACACGTTATTTCCAAGTGTTGCGCGGCATCAATTGTTCAAAACATTATGATTGGTGCGGTCTCCAAAAACTTGAGGGATGCTGAATTTGAGGAATGGTAGTAGTGGGAAAAACTCTGTTATTTAGAGCCATGGAATTTACAATTGACATTCACAAAAGGCCTCCTACTGCTCGGACATGCACGGTGTCTCTTCCTTTTACACTGCTGCACCCTTGTGGCTTTCTCGAATATTATCAACCATATGGAACTCCAAGTGAGAATTGGCAAGAAATTGAAATTTGCACTTTTTGCTCACCGAGTTGTCTCAGGTTGAAAGGATGATTTTCAAAAAATGACTGATTCAGTGTCAAACAAAAAAAAAAAACGGGGTCTCTGTCATTATTTTCTTTTTTTTAAATGAGCATCTAATTGCCTGCTAATTTATATGACGGCTCGTGGAAAGCACTTTGTTACAGCTCCAGGTGGTGTGCAATGCGCAATAAATAAAATTGTATTGGATCACTGCTACACATTGCCAAACATTTATAATTTAGATCACAAACTCCTCTACAAGCCTGAATTTTGGCAGTCAGCTCCCTGAATCTTTTTCAGTAAATTATGAAAGAATGATTAGTTTTTAAATAGGTGTGAAAAAAATAAATGATTGTTCAAAGGTTGAGTGCATTCTGTGGGTGGACATCTAGCAGTCCACAAAAATTCATCAAAATGTGTTTATTAGTTTTTACATATGCAAAACAACGCGGGTGTCAAAATTCTCAAACATAAGCAGCAGTCACTGTTCATTTTTATTCCCAGGCAATATTACGGCTTTCCCCTTGCAATAAAAACTTGATTTTTGTCAATAAGACTTGTTCTCCTAACTTATTCAAACTTTTTCCTTGCGATATTAAAACTTTGTCAGAGTTCTGACGATTTTCTCATAGTATACATATATATCGCTAAATGTAAAATAAAGTCAAATGAAGCCATTCTCAAAATGTTGTAGAATTATTCTCATAATTCTACAGCTGTGAGTGTAAAACGAGCAAAATCTCATCTCATATCTGTGTTCATGAACATGTTATGACTGTTTTCACAATATCTTTACTTTGTTGACGTTCTGACTGTATGATTAAATAAATCACAATGTTAATGGAAACTAACATTTGTTTTTGAAATCCATGTAAATTGTCTTGGTTTGGGGCTTAGTTTGACAGTAAATGTCAACTGGGAGTGGCATTAAATTTTTCAAGAATAGTTCATTATTTGCTGCTTATTGTCAAATGAGTAGAAATTAGTTCACTGCCATCATATAGCACTTTTCCATGTTATAATGAAATTGAAACAAAATAATGTATGACTCATTTTTTTTACACTTTTTTTGTAAAAATAGGAAAAAAGGGTACTGTGACTAATCTTGCACATATGTTAGTCTTGCATATTGAAGACTATTAGTACAAAACTTGTACTGTCATAATTATTACTGTGTAATAAAAACAAAATTTGTGGTTTCCTGATAAAAATTTTATGTCATCCCTCTCAAATGATTTCTCTCAATTTTATGAAATTTGATGAAATATTTCAGCAAATATTTTCCCCGAAATTTAGTTTTCTTGTTGCCTTGAATACTACTTTGTAAGAATGGCATGCAAGCACGCCTGAAATTTGTCATTAAAAACTCGAAGGAAAAAAACATGATCAACACCAAGTATGTCATAAAATCTGTTGGAAATTTCAGCACATCTATTTGTAGTCATGCCTACCAGAAAAAAAAATAATTAAATCAACCAAGATGTGTATTAGTTTCAGACCTTGGCGTCCTTCAGTCCACATTCTCATCTTCACTCGCTCTCTCTCCAAAGCAATCAGACGCATTAACTTCAGCGGGATGTGGAGGGTTGGGGGGGGGAGGGGGGGGGCTATCCCATTAATATTTCACCTGTTTCCAGGCCTGTTTGTGCCATACATCAATGCCCCACCTCTCCTTTTGCAGCCATACATTACAAGTATTTTCAAAATACTTCATTGTCAGCGTGTGGCAGCCTCATTACTTATTAAGATAAGAGGGAAGATGCGCCTCGGCAGTTCTCAGCTCCTTTTGAGCTACTGTTTTCACCTCCAACTTGGCTGGGCTAAAAATAAGTCAGGCGTTTAGTTTAGTCGAGAAGAAAGGGGGGGGGGGGTCTTTGTGCTGGTCAGTGTTTGAACAACACTTCATTGTGTGATCTTTCAAATAGGTTTTAATGATATTCACTCATCGGACACTTCATTAGGGACACCTGCATCAGCTCTTGAGATTCAAATTACAGTCAGCCAGATATACGCTGAACCGGTCGCAACTGGACTGGTGACCATTGGTGTGCTACTATTACAGGGCCGGCTCGCCCATTAGGCTATATAGGCACATGCTAAGGGTGCCAGGGACTCCAGGGGCGCCAAAAGAAAAGAAAATCCCCTTGAATATAATTACAATAGTTTCTATTAAATTTGCAAGAGGAAAGGTTAATACAAAGAGTCAAATGCAAAGAAAAGCCCAGTTATTGAAAAATGGAAAAAATTCCAAATAAAAGTCCAGATGACGAAGCATTAGGTTACATTTTAAATAGACTGGATAGGGAGTCATGGGGACGGGAGTTGGAGACCCCAGGTTTAAAATTTGCATCACGCATTTTTTGTTTTGAGTAGTAATATAATTATTAATATTGTTATTTGCATTAATTGCAGACATGCGCATTGTTGGTCCATCACTACGTTCTTCCGTATTTTAGGCCGACCCCAATGGGACCAGTCTGTCCCACGTCATACGCAGGCGGCGCAAAAGACAGACAAAGAAAGAAAATTTATTTACATTTAGTACAACTTAGTCAACTGCTTGAATTATCGCCTTTGTTTTGTGTCCGTCTTCATTTTTGTTTTTGCATGATGTTGCGCTCACCATCAAGTAACAATTGAAAGTGTGGTACTTTGTTTGTTTGTTTTTGAGTTCCAGAAAGTGAAGAGATAGGTCACCACACTCACGCTGATAAAATTAAGCTACCCAAAAAAAACAAAAAAAATGCAAGTCGTATCTGTAATGTAATGTTTGAATACAAACTTCATGGAACTTCCTTTGTACTTATTTGTCACCTTCTATTTGCAGTTCTAACAACTGCTGGAAAGATTTCAAAATACCCTGACCGCACTAATACTTGCTCCTCCTCGTCTCTCACCAAAGCCACACTTCACACTACAGTTCGTAAGGTGAACGTACTTGTGCCCTGCAAAGAAGCAGACATTAGCCACGGACATTAGCTGGTTGCGTGACTTACTGCAATCAAAACAGAATGCTACCATAGCAATACACGTTGTTTTGACTCTTAACCTGTCCCGTTTATTCTTTTCAACCTCTGTTACAAAATGGAGGTGAATGTTTCCGAAACGTTCCTGAACTCCAAAGAAACAAGTCAGGTTGTGTCCGCAATACTAAGACATCTCCAGGCACATGTTTCCAGAGATTCCTGCTTAAATTCCAAATTGTAGAAAGGGCATTTCAAGTTTTGTATTAATTACCCATTTACCGTGAAACACATTTTCCATTTCTAGCAGCGCACGTGTGGCTGCAGACACCCCAAAAAATGTAATCATGTAATAATGGTAATTATGGCCCTGTCAGATTTCGACACGACAATTACCCGGCAAACCGAAGAGCTGAACTTATAACACGTATGGTAAATGCTATTCAAACATCATCAGCGTGATTAATTACAGCCAAGCTTTGCCAAGCAACATGTCAAAATGTCCAAATGGTGACGGTTGCACATTACCATAGCAACCAGCCTCTGTCATTCTCCTTCTGCACATTGGTATTGGACGCAATGTTTTGGAATAGAAAGCAAACAACATCTACTGGACATTATTTTTTTTTTAATCCTGAATGGATGGATGGATGGAGTATATTTCTGATTATTTTAGGACATAAAGAAGCCCAAAGGACAATTTGAGGACACATCACACTGTGGTGTCATTAAAATGTCCATCACAGTTTAAAGGTGAACCTCCTTAATAGTTCTCTTTATTGTAGGTTTTGGACATCTTGAAAGTTATTTCAAGACATTATAATTTTGTTTTAATTTTTCTCGCATATGCATCGTCCTTTCCCGTAATGTTCGCTGTCTCAAAAAAAGAAAAAAAAATTAGAAAGATCAACTCATTTCCCAAAGTAGGTTTCATGCAGTTTGGCCTTTAGAAAGCATAGGAAAAAAAAAAGGTTCCGTTGCACACTTCTGCAAATAATGGCCTGAGGTGTTTATTGACTCAATTGAAGATGGGAGAAGGCGCCACAAGGAATTATTTGTACATATTTTTGAGAATCACTGAGTAACAGCTCCACACGAAGAGAAACTAGTTTTGTGCTGCTGTTTTGGGTAGCAACATACTGACGTTGCTAAAGTTGAGTTTCTGAGTTTCACTGTGACTCAAAACTTGAATGGCAGGTGAAAAGCTTCGTAACTTTTGAAGTATCGGCCAGTCAAAAATGCCACATCTACATGAGCTAATAACCAAAATAGAGAATTCGGGGGGGCTGAAGCGAGATCAAGTCAGCCGCCATCAAGCGAAAAAAGGCATACAAAATCTTTAAAAAGTTCACAAGACAAAAATCTCCTCCATAAAGACAAAGCATGTGATGTCACCTCCAGCAAACAAAGACGAATGACTCAGTGAGGGGTGTATTTTTCAAAGTAGCCTCAAAGCAGAAACTTCTGCAATATCTTTTAATAGCTCACACGTGTCACTTGGGGGAGCTCCACATCCAGCAAGTGTTCTTGTGTTGCTATGGGGCATCACCAGGAATATGTGCGTGCTACAGCTATTTGTCATCACAGCGCACATGACAAGAGTGTTCTGTGGTCCATGGTGAAGACGTGAGCTGCACATCAGCGCTCATCCATCAGAAATCTCACGGGAGGACAGGCTCAGCAGTCGATAGTTGCTATCCTTTTATACCATGCTAGGCTAACGCTCCTCGTGGCTATTTCCTTCCATTTACATCACAGTTCAATTCAACTTTTCATTCTGGACACAAAACATTCATTGAATTTCTGGCCCACTCGACAAGCATTAAAATACGGAAATTTCCGACTATCTCTTTGAGCAATTTAGACTCTTCAACTAACTGAAGCGTTCGGCATGGACGAAGCATAAGAGAGGAAAAATGAGCATTTTTGAAAACGAGCTGAATTTGCAAATTTTCATTTCAGATTGTTGTTCTGATACAGTTTAGGAAAAAGCATTCTTTGTGGATGGTTCTTGTAGGCTTTTGCTTTCCCTGAAGTTTTTCCCGCTGACAGAGGACAATTACTTTTTCGTGGCAGTACTAAGCATGCATGTTTCAATGGCAAGACAAAGGACTCTTTGTCAAACTCAATTTCATGGGTTAAGCAGGCTCTTGAATTTGCCTTTCAGTTCTTGTTAAATAGCAAGTTAAAAAAAAAAGAAAAACACTGAACAGTTGGAAAAGCACATTCAAAAGTTCAGAGGTCAAAGTAAGGTCACCAGTACAGGTCAGAATGCATTATGTCATTTTTATCCTGAACTTTCTCCCTATTTTTTTCGTTTCTTTTTTTGGTCACCCTTTCAGGTTTAGAACAATAATGAAGGATTAATCTGCAATCTAACTTGATCTCAAACATTCCAAATACAAATTATAGGCATGTTTTTAACTTGGGGCCATATTTTTATTTTTTTTTTTACTTTCAGGATTGGATATTTTTCATTTTCAATGAAATTAACATTCAGAAACTACAATTTGTATTCACTTGGGATGTCTTAGCGAAATAGTTACGTGTGATAAATTTCTAAAACAAACATTGAGAAACCTGAAATCCTCTCTGCTTTATATTTGGATGGATGTTTGGTGAGCGTTGAAAGGCGATTTGCAGTTTGGTTGTCAACAGCGTTGATTTTTTTTCCATATTCACTTTAGTTTCATATATTGAAAATTAATCAGTGAATCGTGAATTGAACATCAATCGGGCCCTTCTGTATTGAATGTGGAAATTTGAATTGATACCCAGCCTTAGTTTCTGAATCAGAGCAACAAGATGCTCCCGCGTTGTTGAACACAAGTCGCTCCACGCTTCCCCTCGTACTGAACGCATTTGTATCACCACACACGCTTCTACTGCACTCAATCCCATTTGAAAAACAAGACACTTCAGATGGTTTGAAAGCAGCCATATCTATTGTCCAACAACTTGGCAGCCTTTTACAAACGAGATACATGATAGAAGCTGGCCAACGAAAAACAGCAACAGCAGCCCAAACTGGTAACTGTGGAATGTCCATCGGTCTTTGGTGTGCGCACAGCAAGACTAACATTCTGTTTCATGATTGTTCAGCGAGTCCAAGTACAATAGCTACACAAGGGTGACAAGCATGCGCAGATCTGAGAGCACGTCCAGCAGGAAGGGCTTTTTTGTGGGCATGTGTAGTGTTGGCAGGGAAGACAGTCAACAGATACGTAGGCAGGCGCTCTTTTCATTTTGCTGGTCTTCGTTAAGTAACTTCTTTTGTCCCAAGCTTATCTCGGCTATGGGTCGACTTAAAAAAAAAATAAAAAAAAAAGCTAAGACGGTTTGGAGGAGAATAACTAGGACAAGACGTGGTTGACAGACAGGTGGGCCGCTTTAGTATCCAGATCTCCTCAGGTAGTCAGCCATCCCATACGCTTGCTTGTTGAGCACCCCGCCGTGGATACTTGCCTTCCCCATGACCAAAACTAAGACTTTGTCAGTTCTGGCTACAGAAATGTTGTACGTGGGTCCCCCATCTTGATTCTTGGTCCGGAAGTCCATTGTCCAGTCGCCATCCACGTTGAGGCTATCTCTGAGGACGGAGCATTTTTTATTGCCTAAGGTCAGCCCCTGGGTGAAGAAAGAGTCGCGTTCCTTGGCCACCATCACGTCGATTTCAGCCGGCGTGATGTTGGCGAACGTGCCGCCGCTCAATGACGCCCAAACGTATTTGGCGTCACCGTAGCCGACAATGGCCGCATCCTGGCAGGTGCCTTCTGCCATCAGGCTCTCCACGTAGCTTTGCCAGGACATTTTTTTGGGGGTCCAAGATGAAAAATGGTAGTGTGGTCAAAAACTAATTTACAGGTTTCTTGTCGACTCACCAACCAAGAAAATCCACTGCAGCTGGACAAGGGTGTGACCAGATCACTCCAGCTACAATTGCTTTAAAATGCCTCGATGCATGTAAGGAATTGTGTCATATTGAGTGACATCACCAAGCTGTGAGGTCATGTGGCATCACAAGGCTGTGTGTTGTCATCGTCTTGCTTACTTACCAGAGATGCAAATTTCACCCCAGGGACAGAACGGATGGACGGACGGACGCAGGGCAGAGGATGAGATTTTTTTTTTATTTTTAATTTGACAGATTAACCAAGGCGGGAAGAGGGATTTCGCCCGAACCTTTAAGTACTGCGTGCAAAGAATACAAACATCTGTACTTGGACTAGAATAAAATCTAATCGCTCTCTCACATTGTCTCTCTCACGCTCATATGACATGCATATACCCCGTCATTGCATAAATGTAAGTAAATATAAGATTATTCTGATGTTTACAATAATAAAAGTGCAAATGTCCCTCACTGCCTCATGAGTGCCTCATTACAGATTATACCACAATTAATAACGCGGAGACCCATTGCTATTCCACCGAAGCAACTAAGGTAAGTACAAATCCGTTTCTATGGCTAAATTTAGCTATTGTGGCTGTTAATCAGGTTTTTTTAAATGAATTATGAAACATCTGCCGTTAGCCTCTCGTCATGCATGGACACATTTTATTATTATTTGTAATTTTGCCTGGGGCGCGGAGGATTAAATGCAAGGACGGAAGCGCTTTAAAAGGAGGAAGACTGGTGGTAATGGAGGGTGGTTATTTTTATGAATAAGGACAAGAGTGTAAAGGACGTATGGGCGGCCAGGTCGCGGAAGGAGGACGCGGGACGGACTGGCAAAGTAGAGTAAAGGGCCCATCCCTGTTACTTGCCAGAATTGAAAGCCACCGTTTTCTGAGTGTAACAGTTCAGCCTCGTTTGCCTGCCCAATAGGAAAACCCTAATGGAGCAATGCTATCCATAAATATCTCTTTCCATCATAATGCGACGCATCTTTCCAAATGTGGCTTAACAAAACAAAAGTGACAATTCTCTTTTGGCCAAACAGGACGCAAAGTATAGCCACTAAATTGGAACTGTTGTGTTAATGGAGCCCGGAGAGTTTCACACGGATGTACTTGTGCCCGAGTTCCCACGACAGCCCTGGAGGCGCCGCATCCATCTCTGTCTTTTTGCCAAATTTGATTTTAAATATTAATCATGGCGGCCATACATCTTGGCTGTGAACAAATTGCCAAGCAAAAGTGCAATTGTCTGCGAAAAGGCGCAGGAAGAAGGATGGAGGCTTGGCGGGGAACATCAATGTTTCATTTGGTGCAATGTACAAGCCACGACAGCATTGTACCGATGATGAAAGCGTCAAACTGTTCGTCCTTCTTGAGGAGTCATGACAAAAATTCAAACTTATATGATCGAATAAAAAGGTTGCGCAGTTATATATATGTATATATATACACAAGCAAGAGTAAGTTAGTTTGAAACTACTTACAATCTCGGAGAAGCTTGTGTTTTAATAGTAATGATACTGAAGATGTTTTGACTATGTGACGCAAAATATGTTAAATATTACACAAAGCTTGTGGTGTTATAAACATTGCTTTAATAAATATAAAATATAAAAAAGTTTCCTAACTCTCGTGTTATAAAAGCACATTACATTTACATTAATATAGACATAATTTATAGTTTAATTGTTAAGGAAAAAAAAAAATGAAATCAGTCAGAATATTTTACAACGTCCGCTAAATTGATGATTTTTCAAAAGTTGTCATCGCGAGTTCGCTCCACAAAAGACAATTTGACACGTTTCTCGATTTTTCTACTGCGAACTACAAAGCCAAACGTTTAAATGTTCAATTTAACAGTATCAGTCAAGAAAGAAAAGAACAGTTTCCATTCTGGTGAAAACAATATACTGTAGAGTCGAAAGCTTAGTGCACTGGTAATTGAGACTAATGACGGATGTTTCGCAGCAAGCAAAAAGATGACACACAGCTCACCTGAGGACAAAAAAAAAATTTCCCCCTGACAATTTAGCAGTAACAGAGTCAATAAATATTGTGCCACATTTCATTGCTGTGCTGCAGGGGCAGCAGATTTACATTACTGTACCTCCACAAATGGAATTTTAAGCCCTCTTAGGGCTATGGCAGAAAAAATAGAATGCAACAATTGACTCAAGACAAATAATTCAACTGCTCTATAAATTATATAAAAAAAATAATAATCTGCAGACATTTTGCTAGTTATTTTATGTATTGTTCATTTGTTCATGGAGTGTTTTTGTTCACCACCTCCAAAGCTTTTTCTTCACAAAATTTAACTCTAAACTCTTACATGCATGAATATATTTATAATTTCAATACAGTAATCATTTTAAATATTTTAAATGTTATTTTAACAATCTGGATATTCACCCTCAGGTGTATAGCGGGATAATATCCGAAGTACTACTGACTCATTTTTTGTTCTGTGCGGTAGCCCATATCAAATTATGAAAAACGTATAAATAAATAAACTAATACAAATTAATTTCACAAAATAATTGATATTACACAAAATTATAAATCATATCATATAGGCCTACTAAAAAACGTACCTCATTCCAAATATAAAGACAATGAAACAAAACTTGACAATAATTGTTACTATTGGAATTGATTGCTTGAATATCACATTATTATTAGTATACTTGGTCCATAAATTAAACTGAGTAAAAAGTTCCATTTTAAAATATTACCTTAGACTACTGTCAGTAAATCCTCTACCAAGTTGTAGCTCTTCAGCATGACCACACGATGGCGGCATTAGCCAGCGATTCATTTTAGGAATTCAAGGCAAATCCAGGCTTACTGAATGCAGCTTTTAAATGATTATTTTCTATTCTATCGTTTTTTTTAACTCATTCGAGTCTCCTGATATTATTTCATTCACGTGTCGATTTCACCTCACTTATTCTATAATTCTGACATAATGAGTACCGTCTCTTTTAGCAACACGCCCCCACCAGCATTCCACTAGATGGCAGTACTGCGGCATTACTCCACCTACTTCCACCTTTACCATTGTTGAAACAACACACTGGCTTGTCTTCTGCAGAAATGATCAATCGGAAATCAATTATTAGATCATGTGGCAGGAGTCGCAAACAACTAAATTATATGCATCACTCACCGCTTCCATCATGAGAAGTGTGCATCACATAAACAGCTCAATAAGGGAGGGAGGTTTCAATGTGGCCTTTTTGGGCAAGATCCCTGCATAAATTTACCTTCATTGCTGCAGTCCATGAATACATGATGTCCATATATCGTGCCAATCATCAACATACCCCACAGGACCTCATTTCAACCAGCAAAGGGTTAACTATGCATGTGTGTTTTGCTTTTTTTCCCCCCTGAAAGAAGGTTAGCAATACAAGGAGGCTGAGGCTGAATTGATACTGCATTTTACGGGCGACAAAAATACATTTTCTTGTGGCTAGTCAAGCTTATATTATGTGATCCTCATTATTATTATTATTATTATTATTATTACTTTGATCTTAACATTCAGTCTTGTCCCTGCAAGTGTAACAATTAAAGTAAGTCATGGGACCATAAACAGAAAAATGAAAATAAATCCCCAAATCGGAATTGGTATGCACACACGTATCTGCCCAAACAACACAAAGACAAGAAAGGTTTGTTGCTGTAAAACTAATTAATCTGCAGTGAAAGCAAAAAAAAAAAATCTTAAGTCAAAATATGTTACACTTCATCTCATCATTAAATAAGCAAAAATAATTGGCTATGACTGCCAGTGGAGTTTACCATCATTTAAAATCAATGGAGGCAAGAGTCTGGCCTCTTGCCATTTGTTTGGAAAGTCAACTGACAACCAGTATATCACATCTCACTTAGCACAAATTCGATTTCACGCACAATTATGTCAACAGTTGGCTACTACCGCTACGTGCTACAAGCTAGTAAGTTAGCTAGCATCCGTTTAATGTCATTGTGGGGGCATTATAGCTGTTGGTTTCATGTTATAAACAACCACCCTAAACTTGTTAATTTTTGTACTGAACTGCGACATCTCATTTTTATTTTTTTTGCACACCTTTTCGACAAAAATCAAGCATAAGTTTGTCCTTTTTCCTCCACGTCAGTATAGCAAAAAAGTGTCCATATATCACGTCTTCTTTTTATCCCGGGCTCTGTGCAAAACATGAGCATTAACGTAGTTATTTTGCCGTGAACGCCAACTCACCACTTACGGACCGAGTGTTACTTGGCTGTGAATCGCACAAGAACGCGCCACCAAGCGTTCTTTTGCCATGAATGCTGCGAGAACCTCGTCAATAGAGTTACATTCGATGGAAGAAATCAAGTTTATTTTGATCTCATCTTTGCTTCTGTAGTAAAATATCCATCGATTTTAGCCCACTTTTTATTACTGAACATTTTCGTCCGGTCTTCATTAGTACACTAAAATGCATATGGATTTATTCTAGTTATTGTTTATTACTGGAGGTTTTAGTCTCGTCTCGCCTAATTTTGTCCGGTGAAAAATGTTCGTTGACAAAAATATTTCCATCTAGTTTTCGTTAACTAAAATAACTCGAGTGCCATTCAAGTTAGGGACGCTGCTGGCTTGATCAATGCTGAAAGGCCTTCATTACAGTCCTGAGCTTTTTGTGTGTGTCCTGTAAATTCCTAATGAGAGCCGCAGCTTCATTAGATTTGCCAATAAAATATTTGCAATAGCTCATTGGCCTCTAATGGACATGACGAGGAGCGCTGCTGGATCCAGTCGGTGTAGGTTACATGTAATTTGTTTGGCATTTCACAGATGGTAATGCATTCACGAGTCGACATGAGGAGTCATTATAGAACCTGAAACAGACCGCACCACAAAAATAGGCCTGCGCTCTTTCCGACGCGAAGGATTCCCAAAATGCTTCTGCTGAATAATATGTCAAAGCTCCAAAGTTGAGGAGCACATACTGGAAATGCCAGCGGTTGATTCTGACATATTGCATTTCAACATATCGGGTTACTGGAAGTTAATTAATGCAATTCCATCCCTCATGAATATCTGCAGCTGGCTGGGGTCCAAGTGCGAGATAAGATTGGCCCACAGACAAAGCATGCAAACGGCGCAATAAACAATGGAGCTGCTTGTCATGTGGGAAAAGGAAGCCACTGGCTGTGCACGCTGATGCACACTCGTGCGTACGAAACAACGCGCCACAAACGTCGCAGTCAAACAAGAACACTTGCGGCTTCTTTACATGACGACGACCTTTTAAAAATATTTGTTTTCAAAAGCAACAATGGCCTTCCCACGGAACTGGTAGAACATGCATGCAAGGCTAGTCGCTGGCAGTTCCTTGAAAATATTTTTCCGGCTATAAATACTATGCATTTTAATATTTCATTAATGGGAGGATTCTTGAAAATTCCGTTTCAATTTCAATTTGAGGGATATTTATTTTCAAAAATTGTAGTCAGGAGCCTTACTTATTTACAAAAAATACATTAATAAAATAAATAATCAATTCCAGGACCTGTTTAATGGTTTAAAGCAGGGGTCTTAAACATGTGGCTTGGGGAAAGTTTACGGCCAGCAGAATATCTTGCTGCCCGCTTTTTTGTGTTTTTAGTTGGATCTGGATCTCATTAAAGCAGACTATAACATCTGTGTGATGAAATAGTCCACACCTTTACATACAGGACCTGAAAATATGCTCTTTGAACTCTGCACCACATCTCTACAAAGTTTTATGGAAAACTACACAACACTATTCTGTAAAGGAGTCAACAGGTCAAGTCAAGTCAATTTTATTTGTATAGCCCTTAATCAGGTCTCAATACAACCTCCAGACCTCTGTATATGACAGAGTTACATTCTTTTTGGGGCTATCTTACTTAAATTTGGACATAATTGAAAGTATTTTATAGACTGTCACTTTGTCCTCGTTAATATTGCAGACTGATCATCCATCTCCATTTGTCGTCCATTCTTGAGGTTTCTTTTTTTTTTCTCACAGACATTTTGGGTTTTTTTTTGTTTTCCCTTGCCCCGTTAGGGGATTCCGTCAGTGTATGTTGCAAATACTTGTCAACTGTGGACTGAAGTACATTGTGACTCTTATGAATAAGAGCTATACAAATAAACTTGACTTGATCTTAGGAAATGTTAATTCATTATCAGAAAGTCCCCACCATAACACCTTAAAGAGAGAGTGTGTATAATGCTTTGATTTTTCAAAATTCATTCATTTCGATCAAGTAAAAGCAAATTATATTAGACGGGTGGTGCCTCACCGTACAGGACGCTGACATGTCTCGCCTCCAACTTTCTGTTGCGGCGGACCCTAAAAAGACAATCATCCGATGAATGATGACAGCTTGCATAACAAATGCGATGCACTTCCTTCGTCACTTGAGGGAATACAAGAAGTCGTTTGTGATGACATTTTGCTTGCACCTCAGCTGAAGAAATTGGTGATAGGTTTGTGATGTTGGTCTCTCTGAGGCAGTGTAGTGCTTCAAATTTAGGACGTTGCATTCACAAGCTGGCACTAAATTCTACACACTGTCCCTTTAATCTACTCCATTGGTAATACTTTAAGTACCACCTTGTTGTGTCACCGCTATCATTTAAACAATTTCCAGGTGTTTTAAAATAAGGAGTGGTGCAACATTTGTTAGCTCCGTTGCTATGGCAACAACCTAGCCTATATTTTTACCAAAATCAGAACCCGCCATAATCTACCACTAACCTCAGCTGTCACTATTGTAAAACACTTCAACATTAAGTGTAAAACGAGCAACAGTAATTGCCTCCTCGTGCCACGTGACGTCATCGTCATCTCGTTTGTAACGTCGTCTAGATATACGGCCGTGAACACATATCCTTGGTACTCTCGTCTCCATCGTAATCGTGAATGTGTTAGCAGCACTACTTTCATTAAAGTTTTTCATTTGATCTGAACAGGACAGTGTGAGATGAGTTCCGCACGCACGCATACGCACAGATCCACACAACAAATGACTTCCTGCCAGCAGAACAAGACTGCATTATGACTTCTATCCCCGTTCACGCCACCTCTGCTGCTACTTATCCAACTGGACTCTTATCTTCCGTGGAGCCAAACTATCTAATCAATGTAAAGATGCTTTTCATATGCGGCCTGCCTCGAAGCGCATTTCTAAGATAAATTTGCTGCGACCTAACAGCGACCCCGGCTCATGTTCACGAGACCATTAAATGAGGATGCGGTGTTGAGGGGAAAAGGGAAGGCGGTGAAAGAAAATACTGAGGAAAATACAGCAAGTATTGGAACTCATAAATATAAATAACTCATTGCCAATGAGCATACCTGCAGCCTTTTTGTGTATATTAAAGTCTCAGAAAGGTCAGAGAGAAATAGTATCAAACTATTGCTGTTTACTGAAGAACACGTTCACAATGAAATTAAACTTTAGGGAACTTCTACACAGTTAATACTATTACGTACGAACAAGTTCCCTTCATGCTACCAATGCTTTAACTGAAAGTGACACATTCACTTGAGAATGTCTGACAAGAGCTGGATTTACGATGAAAGCCCAAGAGCCCGGTTCCAATTTAATGCCTATAGTCACTATAAAGTGATAAATACTGTATATAAATGACTGTATACACAGATGAAACATGCACAGACGCCCAAATTGTCAAGACATGCAGGGCAGCGAACGCACACACGCACGCACAAAATAAAATTTCATAAATTGAATGTTGACTTTAGTGTGCTTGTTTGACTCTTCCACATTAGTTATTTACAATAAATTAGCATATATTTTTTTTATGAATGAGTACCTCCTGTGTAAATATTGTTGCATACATACTGTTAAAAAAAATTTAAAAAAAAATAAATAAAAAAAAGGGCAGCACAGTGGTCAACCGGTTAGCATGTTGGTCTCACAGTGCAGAGGTGCAGGGTTCGATTACAGCTCCAGCCTTCCTGTGCTGGAGTTTGCATGTTCTCCCTGTGCCGGTGTGGGTTTTCTATGGGTACTCCGGTTTCCTCCCACATTTCAAAAACATGCATGGTAGGTTGATTGAACACTCGAAATTGGCCTTAAGTATGAGCGTTAGTGCGGATGGTTGTTCGTCTTTGCGTGCTCTGCGATTAGCTGGCAACCAGTCCAGGGTGTCCCCCGCCTACTGCCCGAAGATAGCACCCCCCGCGACCCTGGTGAGGAAAAGCGGTTAAGATATTGGATGGATGGATGGACATATTGTTAAAAAAATAAATAAATAAGATGGTCTATATATACTTTCTGTATTTGTGTGGCTTGGCAGCAATGTTCATCCTTCTGGCATCCTTCCAGAACATGACAATTCTGGTCGCAAAATGCATTCACTTTCTATTCACATCCTACAAGTTCCAGGCCATAAATATCAAACAATACAATGAAAAACAGTCAATTTAGTGGATTTGGATGTGAGCGAAATTTTTTTTGCATTATGTGATAACGTATTCTTATGCTACCTTCACACCAAATTCCTTTGAGCATTCCGCTTCGTTTAATTCGCTGGCGTTTCACAGAGAAGTTGTTCACAACGCAGCCGCGCATTCGCACTCACGGGGAGGGGCTTCGCTTTGTGACACCGACATTTCTGGTAGCGTAGAAAAAAATGTTTCAACATTGAAGTCAACTGGCTTACACTGTGCTGCAGCTGTTGATTTTAAGCACGCGATCACACTGTACCACGTCCGGCCGTTCGAGTACAGCCAGTGGCACTGCAGTGACAATCATTAGTTGACATTAGCCACCAATGACGACCATCGTTGCCAGCGCACAAATCAAGTCATGTCCTGATCACAGCGAGGTCAACTGGATTTTGCTGTTGATTTGACCCGAGCGTACTGTACCGTCGTCGTGTTCAAACGCATCCTCACATTGTGGCGTTTTTATCGCGTTAACATAATCCAGAGTGACGCCTGCTTAATTTGTTTCGCTATTCTAATAACCTTGCTCATAAATAATCACAAGCAGCACCGCCTGCATTTTCACCTCGGGAGCCTCAGAGCAAATTAGCATTGGAATTTTTAATCATGTCCCCTTTTGAGTTGCATCAGCTGGTGAAAATCTGGTTAAGGGATAATGAAAATGATGTGAAGTTGCAATTTTTAGAGCTTTATCGCAACAGCTCAGCTACACGCTGTGGTTTAAGTGACGCACGAAGAAGCAGCGTCCGAGTAGTGGTTTCTCTTCTTGACAACCACAAACCACACAATCACCGCTGGCGGGGTGCTTGAATTATTACCATTTTGGATAATTAATCTATTAATGGACACTGGATGCCATTTGCAAAGTAAATACAATGGAAGTAAGTCGGACAATTTTGCCGACATTATGTGGAAAATAATACACCGCAAAGTTTAAGCCACAAAGTCAGCGTTCGAATCACCATAATACAATAAACGCCGGTTGGTTATTTGTGGGAAATAAGGACGGAGCTCTCCAACAAACAGATAAAAAGACTTGGGTCAATGACGACCCTTCAATCCCCCATTAGATAAATCATGAGCACCAGTTGCTGATGTACTTTCAGATGTGTAGTGAAGTCAAATACACATAAATTGGACTTTACATGCATGTCAATATTCGGGTTAAAGTTAAAATTCCGATTTCGGAAAAATTCATAATAAATCGTTTACATTTGCGTGAGGGGAGAGAGTTACCCCTGCCTTTGAACGACACGATTTAAGCGGCGACGCACAAACGCCGTGATGCAAATAGATGTTATTTCCGCGAGTTACTTTCTATCATAACAAAAGCCCGAATCCGACATCGAACGTCATGGCCAACAGTTGCGTC
This sequence comes from Idiotropiscis lumnitzeri, assembly GCF_059441095.1. Taxonomy (NCBI): domain Eukaryota; kingdom Metazoa; phylum Chordata; class Actinopteri; order Syngnathiformes; family Syngnathidae; genus Idiotropiscis; species Idiotropiscis lumnitzeri. The sequence continues at coordinate 14,766,626 of NC_142395.1, read as the reverse complement.
GGTCTAGAAGTCGGCAAGACAGACCGGAAATTGACCAACGAACACATTGCAAAAGCCGCTTTCACCACTTATGGTTCTTGTCCAGTCCACTGATTCGCTAACTGACAGCCAATCACGATGATCATTTGTCCTGACAGCCTGACCCGATTCTACATGTTAAATCGTATAAACACGCCCCCCCCCCAGATGGCCCAACTTTACAACGTGGCGCGCTACACGAAACAGATAACTACGACTGGGTTTTGCCATGATTGTGCATTTCCGCAAATTGTGCGGCAGACGTACAGACTTTTACATATGCTGTGTATATGTACGACACACACAGTCATTTTCAAATAAGGTGAACAATCAGCAGATCAATACAATGTACTGGAAGGATGAAAAGTACTTAAAAGTACTTTGGTCAAGCAAGAGTCAGTGCAGAGGCAAACCAATGCCTTGTTTGAAGGCAGTAACCCGATTCCTTTGACATGATACAACATTCAGGTTAGAAAATGAGTAACCCAGGGGTCTTCTTCGTGTTTTTAAAACCTGAGTAAAAGCATATTCAGGTTTTTGCATGCGTTCACATGACCTTTAATATCCCAAATGCTGACAATATTTGGCTTTTGAAAAGGTTATTGGGTGCATATAAATGTAGTCACTGTTTGCGCTTTGCCTCTCTGCTCCAGTCGGACAACTGTTGAAGTGAAATCGGGCCCAATTATAGTAAAAAATAAGGAAACGGATAAGGATTAGCTGTAGAAAAGTACTGATAGCTTGATATGGTGTCACGGTCTTAAAGGCAGAAAGTCTTGCCATCAAAATACTGGAAGTTCATAATTTGAGGAAGATTAGGGAACTTTTCATTTCATGAGACGGCATTTTCTTGCCCTCTCCATACACCTCATGTTGCCAATAAATTCCCGAAGCACTGGACTGTCTTGAATAAACAAACATGTCATCAGCCATTTTTTTGCAGATGCCGCACCAATACAGAATGTGGAAACTATCCAAAACCCTGAAAATGCCTTGCTTGCTTGCTTTTCTACTTCTTCCTCATTTAAAAACCACGAGTGCTCTTTTACCGTATACCGAGCGAGCTTGTCACGTTGTACAAAGTGAAGCCAGAGGGACAGCGGGGCGACTGTATTATTTATAAGAGGAGGAGAAAGAACATTATGGCAACAAATTGAGCTTGTGAGTGCTAAAGTGTCACAGAAATAGGGCATTAAGATAGCCAGAAAGGACGAGAACGCAACACACACACTATATTAAACAACAACTTAAGAGTAGTGGACAGCCTCTTAAAAATGAAGAAGAAATCACTTCTGCAAACAAACCATGCAAAAATAAAGTATGACACATCCAACCTGAGTACAAAACCAGCAGGTGCCTCTCTACCTAATGCTTTTCGAAAACAGCCGAAGTCCATCGAGTGGTCCAAGAGGCCCTTTGGGCTGAGGGTCTGCAGATAAATTAGGTACGGGGAAAAAAATAAAAAATAATTCTCATATGGCATATGGACAAAGCAATGAAAGCAAAACTTTCCCTGAAACATGTTCAGATGATTAGGTCTAATTTTATTTAATGGAAAATAAGTACTGGCCCATAAGAAGAGTATCTGTTACATCTGGAAATATGTTCATGTCAAGGCTGCTTTATATTATCAGTCTGTTTTCTTGTGAAAGTATTTAAGAGCACTTAAATTATGCCTCCAAGATTTCAATGTCTAGAATTTTTTATTATTATTATGAAGTATTGTCACAGAAAAAACCCTGCACAGTGTTTTCTTTCAGAAACTGAATTCACAGTGAACCATTTTGGTTCAGTTAAAAGGAACTCAAGTGATTTCAGGTTGCATTGCAGCTGAAAGAACAGAGCAACGCAATAAAACAAGGACCGCCGTACTTTACTTAATCGTACTTGGGTCTTCCCGTGAGGGTTTGGTCACACCTGTCAGGTAAGGTTTGTTTTTGGATACAACTCCGTTTGTGATTGCGCAATTTGGATCAATTAAAAAATGTCAATCAATCGAACCCTGATGCACACCAAACTGTTGTCATTTTGGACCACCAGTAAAACAAAAATTGATTCCATGATTACTTAGTCTTCCATTCCTGGTCTTTGAAAAGTGTATTTATGGTCGCCAAGTTTGATTCGATTGAAAGCTACTTGACTGCTTACAGCGCGATATCTTTGATTAAGTTAAATGCTATCATTTTACCGGTAATGGAACCAAAAACTCAAAACTTCTCTCCCATTTGTAAACAAACCATGTTTAGAAACTCACTGGAAAGACAATGGGCCCTATTTTTGTTCCCAGTGCAAATCTAGCGCCAAGTGCAGTCAAAGTGTGTGCATAGACAGAGATTTCTTTATTTTATTTAAATGGGCAGTTGGAAATCGGCGGTTGTGTCGTTAGGGGGGGTGAACACGGCTGACTTGATTCCCAAACAAGAAGCGGCTGCAGCTCATTCGCTCTGAATTCAGTGCAGGAGAGGCATGCGGTCGAAGTGGCAGAAGAATAACGAGCTCGCTGGAGTTTGTGCAGATCGCTGCGTGCAAAGTAACTTTAGAAGAAACTGCAAGAAGATCTCCACTTGTGGATAAAGTGGGCACTTGAAGTCCACCTTTTACCGCTAATCATCTGTGTGTGGCGGCCAACACACACCAGTTGTGCCGTGGTCAGCAGGGGGGGTTTTAGAAAGACGATTTAAGACCACAAAAATAATAAATTCAGTTAATCCCACAATGATTCAGAAGGTTTGATCAATTCTGATGTCATATTTAATTCGACATCCACCGAAATCCTATTACACCATCTCCGCCACAACTTAGACCTGATTTTACGTGGTCTAAGGTCTACTCTACTTTCTGTCACCAACTTGTCAGGTATATCAGGGGTGTGTAATAGAAAACGCCCTTGTCACCAAAATGAAGATGTGCCAGTTTTTCCACCAAGCACCTGCCCACGAAAATAGGGCCCAATGTGTCACCAGGTAATTTAGGACAATATTTAAAGACCTCGAGTAGAGTTTCACTTAGGAAAACATTACACATTCTGATGAGTTGCAATGTTTTATGCCTTTGATGTTTATGAGAAACATTTGGCCCAATATTAAAGATAACGTTGAAGAGTGAGTGTAGGACCGTGATAAAGTCAAATGCCACTTGAGTTGTACAGCTTGAGAAACGCATGAAAAGGTTGAAGGAAAAATACATTTTCGAAAACAGCTGTCATAATGTCATACAGACCATTTATTTTGGTATTATGTTTTAACATTAATTTTTTTTTCGGGGGGGGGGGGGTATGGTACCACAAAGTGTAAATTGTTGTAATGCAGCAGAAGTGAAGCAATAAAAGCTGTACACGAGTCTCTCTGCACATTCGGCACCATATCCAAGCAGAATTTTAGCGGCAGTGTTTGAAATGTAATTTTTGGACTTGCGTTTATTTCTACAAATCTGAAGCCTTTATTCAAGAAAATGTGAACTGTGCAGTGCACAAATTGGAAGCTAGTCAGCTGTAAACTTTCATCATCAAGGCGAAGGAGATGTAATCTGTTGTAAGCAAATAGAAAGTGCATTATGCATGCTAACTGCGTATTAAAAATCTGCAGCACATTGTTCGTTCGATAACAGCACATTAATTCTAATATTTATGACAGCACACGCAAACACACAAGAAGAACTAAGAGTGAATAAACAAAATGTTGCTGAGAGTCAACATTCTAAATCAACATTGTTAGGTTTGCAGCAAAAAGAGGGAGCGAAAAAAAAAAGCAATTTCCGAAAGCAAGATCTGCGTAATCAACAACTCTCTTTTCCAGCCCATCTGATCTACAAATTGCAGCTAATGAAGCTTGTAAAATCAATTACCTGTCTGATACTTTGCATGCAAAGGAAAGCGCACACAGGCTGAATGCATGATGCGTGCGTAAACACACATTACTCGCAGCACAATATTTTTTACTTCATTTAAACTGCCACGAGCGCTCCAAAACAGTCATCGGACTGCCAGAGACACAGAAAGCAAGTTCATCGTGACTCAAAGTGCACTAAATGTTTTAACGCCATCAGACATGGCACGGACCAAAAGGAAAAACGGCCACTGTGGGAAAAGTAGGTCACAAAATGAGATTGAGTTTAAGCAAAATTTGCCTTACATTTACATTTTCCTCGCTTGCTCTTTGGGGCTTTTTTTTTTTTCTTTCCCATAAAATATCTCGAGAAATCTGACAACACTTGGAATTTGAGGGCATATTTTCCAGGCAAACAAAATTAAATAGGTTTCATGAAAACAAGATGCATTTACCAACATTTCAACGGCATTATCGATCTTATTGAACAATTTTGCAAAACTTCACAAGTGCTCAATATACACAGGTGCGTGTGATTCGACTCAAGTTTTCCTTCTTTAATTCCCCCAGGAATATTTTGTGCCATGTCTTTAATCTGCTTTCCAATTGGTGTTTTGCTTTTTTTTTTTTTCATTGAAAACCGCATGCGGCACACTCTTGTTAGACTGTTTTCGAGAATTGGAAAAAAAAATGGAATGAGAAAAACCAGAGGTGGGCATTGTACTAAATTTGGCTGGTCAGTCATTCGTCAGTCCATCGTTAGTCAAGTTGAACAGAATTGTAACCACCAGTTGGTCAGTCCAACCTGCCCCCCTCCTCAAAAAAAAAAAAAAACGCGTCGGCAAAACGGGCGTCCGTCACCGACAGATTCACCGCAATATTTGGCAGAGCGACTTTGTATGTGATTGCACTCACTTTGCCCCTTTTCATCTGTCGGGCCCGGTTCAAAATGGCCCGCGGACCGGTCCCGGGCGGTGGCTCTGTGGTTGGTGACCAATGGGCGATGTAATCAGACGCATTACATTCAATGATTACAAAATTGGCATAATAAAAAAAAAAAAAAACTATATATTGTATATGATTATAAAACCTTGTTAAAACATGACATTTTACAATGTCTGATCCTATCCTTAAAAGTTCGACTGCAATTTCTAAGCGTATAGCAAGCAACTCCAACTCTTCATACATGGAAACCATAATGGAATTCATACACTTGCACTCTTTTTTTTTTAATTTTTAAATAAATTTCATGTCTTAATATTGTTAACATTCATGTGATGAATCGTTTTCCCAATAATCGAGTAGCACTAACATGCAGTACTCACACTTTCTACAGCCTACAACACAAGGCAACTTCAATAACGTGCAGTTTTCCTTTATTTTAGATCAATATATCAGTCGTTAGCTTCTCTGAAGACTGATAGAAGTTAGGAATAGAAAATACCTGAACACAATTTGACCCTTGACCCTGGTACCTCTGTGTTCAACTCCACTGTACTTAATTGTAATTTCTTGTACATGAAATTAATAAACACACTCAATGGGCTTCATGAAAGCTGCTCTATAAATCGCTTAATTTTCTGGGTTTCATTCTCTTGGATTATCACAGCACCAGAATTATTCAACATGATCCACCGACGTGCGGCACTGTACCAAAGGATTTTGTGGTTCTCAGCAGTTTGCAACAGAATCTGTGCTGGGCATTCTGAATAATTAAAGCTCACTTCATAGAGGTTTTCTACAGAAGAGGTGCAATGATCTGAAGATTGCTGCCGTATTCTCTGCACCGCAACATAACGGCGGCTTTAGTGCTAAACAGCCGACGAGTCCATAACAAGCGGCAGTGAGGTTCCTCTGATGGTCAGTGTCTGTCTTCGCCATGGCAACCAGCATTTGAAGACGAGCAGGGGAAATGAGAGAACCTGCCGTACCTTATTAGATGACAAGCACAGATTTACCTTGCACGAATATCAGCACACAATAATAAGTGTCAGAAGACGATGAATCGGCTCTCGCAAAATTGCTTTTGTGTGCCTGAGCGGCATTTACAAATGACAGTTTACATCTTCCATACAAGTCTTAGTGGCATTTCAGCCGCGGGTCTGCAAGCAAGCTAAACATAAGTGTCTTTATGTGTCATCTTGATGACAGTTCCGTGATGCTTCATTAAAATGTTTATTTAGCTACTCGACGCACTGAGGCTAATTTGTTTTGATTAGTTAAAGTGCAACCCCGGGGAAACTGGACTGATTCCAGTAATTACGCATATTTGACGATTTGTTTTCCCCAACGTGTAATGTGAAATTAAATAAACAAGTAAATCAGTTGTTTTCGGCCAATATAAAAGTTCCTCCCCACTGTTACATAACCCTGGGACTCATTTACATAACTTGCCCGCCTCACATAGAGATTAGTCTTGCTGAAGATCCAGAGTCACATTCAAGCGTCTGAGGCACAAACAACCAACTGTGACACAAACAGCAGGTTGGTTTAAAATAACTGCAGTTGTTTGACTAAAAAAATTTTTTTTAAATAATACAACGAGCAAGAACAAACATTTTAACAAATAATTATAAACCAACAAACTATTATTTATAGTGTTAAAGGCAGAGCAAGTAGCTTATTTATATAGCAGACTTCATACATAAGGTAACTCAATGTGCGTTACATCAGTGGTCTGCAACCACCAGGCTGCGGCCCGATTTTGGACCAGGCCGCTCAAAAGAAAGAAAAAAGAAATACATGCAGTACTTCTGGTTTATTTATGATTTGAGGCTAAAAAATATTTTATTTTGAAAAGTGACCGGCTGCTCGGCTTCTCTCGGTTACGTCGTACTCCGGACTCATGTCAAGATGCTAATATTCTCAGTCGGGTTACACTAATCTTAAACCCACAAGATGGCAAAATGAGTAAAAAAACAAGACCATGTACGAAGCCTTTACAGAATGAAAGTCCAATAGGCATCTAAAAATGAAAGACATTTAAAAACCAAGTACAGATATAAAAGATAGCTTTCTAAAATTACAAACAAATTTCATAAATCCTTAATGCGTTTTAAAAATGAAAAATGGACATCTTTATCAAATGTTTTGTCAATTTGTACCTATGTTGTCAAAATGTATTTTGTCAAATTAGGTGTGACTTTTTTTTTTTTTTTTAATACAACTTCAATAACAAAACCCACTCACTTCAGTCAATATTTTCATGCACTTGATTTGATAGCCTTCAACCAAGACACTCATTTCCAATGTTTGGACCATTTTTTAAATGAAGAAAAATGAGAGCGAGGAGGGGCTGATCATAATAACTTTGCGTTTCAACTCAATCTCTCCACTCGAGTGGCTGTGTCTATAAAATGCTTAGTGAAAATGTAGGTTGCTAAAACACACTTAATTTGGCATGATAGATTGAGTCCATGCTTCGCTGGCTGTAATTGAATCTGTGACCTATTTCTTCTTCACAAGGAAATTGTCTCTTGGGTTACTTTTCAGCAAACGCACGGACCGCACTGATACATTCTTATTTGATCGTTCTTGTATTTACCTTCTAATCCAAATAAAATATAGCTTCAGATGCAGCTTTACAACCAACACATTTAGCGCTTAATGCCACTCTGATGAACAAAGCAAGATCTTTTTTTTGTTTGTTTGTTTTTTGGAAGGACTGTTCTGGCATAAATCTTTATCATTTCAATCAACCGGTTTTTTTCTTCATCTATGTCAATATATCGTGCAATTCATTAGCCTTAAATGGCTGTGCAAAAAAAAGACCAGTTGAAAATACCAAATACAAAAATAGATTGTTGGCTCTTCATTAGTGATCCAATGAAGAATGTGCACAATATTGATTGTTTAACCAATTTGGACTTTTTGGTCGATGGTGTGGGATCGTGTCTTAATGCAACAGCATTAGTTTGCTTTCGGAAGAAGTAGAACAACTTGGAGTCGATTGACTTTTGGCGCGGAGCTCATTAATTTGAGGACTCGTTTCACCTCAATTTGCCAAAATGCTCCCATACATGCGACTTGCATGATCCATGTGTGGGTTGCAACTTCTGCTGCTGCTGCTATTATAGTGATTGCGGACTAATTATGTTGCCTTAATGTGATTGGGCAGTTATTTTTTTCCCCACCAGCTAGTCCAGCCAGAACCATGATGATCCGTACGGCTCACGTGTCAAACAGGATCCGTTGCACCACCAGTCACGAGTCCATATCAAAATCAAAATAAAATATGTTAACCCTCAAATAATAAACCAGAAGTAGTGAAAGTTTGTTTTTGTTTTTTTTATCTGTGCGGCTCAATCCAATGTAGCCCGCAGACCAGTATTGGGCCGTGGGCCGGTGGTTGGGAACCTCTGCTCTAAAACGCACCTGACAAACTCAAGGCCCGGCAGCCAAACGACTCAAAGCAAATTATGTACTTAACGTTTTTAGCTAAAATCTGTCCCGAAATTTCAAATTGTCTTCACTTTTAAAAAAGTTGATATATTGCAAGCACTTTCAACATTCTCCTTGATTTGGCATTTCAAAACTAATTCCCCAGCAAATTGTTATCCATTTGTAATCTTTTGTTCAAGTAATTTGACATATTTAACGACCCTTCAGACTCTAAAACGTCTGGCAGTATAATTTGTAAGGTTGTCTGTTCTGTTCTGAAAATGACGAGCAGGGAACTTTAGGTTAATTTTTTTTTTTTTTGGGGAGGTGGGTTGAAATTAACATTTGTGTAAGACAGCAAAAATTGTCACCCAAAAACTGAAACTGTCAGACATGGCACCACTATTGTTGAAAAACATTGCTAGTGGAGTGTTTTATTTTTCTTTCTTCAAGTGAATAAAACACAGCAGACAAAAGCTGTTATTGAGGTGCTAGCAGGAGGCCACAAAATCCTGCAGTTTTTGTTGAAACAACGCAACACACCCGTTATAAAAGTGCGCGTGATTGCATGCTTGGTAATAAAGGTACAGCGTATTCTCTGCATCTGGTGTGGTATTAGCAGGTAATTTCAGGCTACTGCCGAGTCCGCGGTAAGCGCTTCAAGGTGACAGCGTGACTTTTAGAAGTTCTCCTCTGTTACTCTTGAGGCTTTTTCTGTGTGCTTCTAAAAACTCCTGACATGCACGATTCCATGAATATGATTTTTTTTTTGTAGTCTCCTATAATGTGATGAAAGTCGCGTTGAATTGCCAATTAAATGATGATGACATCGATTTTTTTTTTTTTTTTTTGGGCCGCGCAGTAAAGCTACAGAGCAGTTTCATGTATATATTTTTGACTCTAAAGCATAGAAACAAGTCACTCTCTATCACGCTCAATCAATCCTTGCTCCACACGTGACATCGATGCTATTGTGTACTTTTATTTCCACATGTTTGCAGCATCATAAGGTCATATGGCGTATAGCGGCAAATGTTTTGTCATGTTGTTGTGATATGAATAAAGTTGTCGTTATCACACAGTTGTTGCCTGCGCCTTACACGGCGACGGAGATGCACAAGCGGAAAACAGAAAAGACTGGAGATAGGGCTTTTTTTCTTTTTCCCCAGGGGTTACCGATAAATTATCAGTTGTCAAGAAGCCTTGAAGCATATTTATTAATCATTATCTCCAGATTAGATTTTATTTATTTTTATCGTGATCAAATTTTTGACGATATAAATTTTCTTCTAAAATTCTAACAAGTTCAGGGAGTTGCCTGCTGATGACCCTTAGCATGTCTTAAAAAGTGAATTGAAATCTTCATAATTTCCTATAGATTTCGACAATAAATAAAGTTGTCGGAAATTTAAAAATGTCACTTCTTTGTTTTGATTTCAAACAAAAACAAAAAGTTGCATTGTAGTCTTACCTTCCCTTAAAGGGCCGTTATGACTGAAAGGTTTCTAGAGTCAAACCCCACATATTTGCTCTTTGCATATTTGCCTCTGTAGATTTTTTGGGGAACTTATCCACCATTATTTGCTGAAATACTCACATATTTGCATTGGCTCAGGACAAAAGCAATAATTCACTGTAAATTGAAGCTGAGCTGAGCATAATGTTTAATTTCCTCGTCAAATACAAAACAAATCCATGGATCACTAGTTTTGAACATAAAATAGTCTATTGGTCAGTTTATTTAATAAATAATAAAAAGTAATTAATAATTAATAATAATTAATAAAAATCTGCAAAGGAATGCCTTTTTCAGTTTCAGTCTTGGTTTTAGCACAGGGTAAAGTACAGTCACATGATTGGCGTTGGCAGGCCACATAAAATATCGTGCGGGGCCGAATCTGGCCCTCAAGCCTTGAGTTTGGCACCTGTACTTTAAAGGAAATGTAAGGTGCCCAAATTTAAAATTTCACACTTTTTGAGTGTGCAGAAACCAAACTCTCTATTCAGGCATTGAATACATTTTCATTTTTCCGGTTTTCATAATCCTGAGAACTGTTCTAAATTGGGGAGGGAAATGCTTATCTCTTTGTTCGATTGTTTTTACAGTTAAAAAAGAAATTAAACATTTCTCAACTTCTTAAAGCACTATAATGCTCCTTTTTTTGTCACGCGAGTGTCCATGGAGCGCAAAAGGATTTTTCTCATCTTTCTTTCACAATGGAGGGTGAGAATAAGGAGCAGGAGGAGGAGGAGGAGGGCGGGGAGCATTAAGTGGGTCACCGCTGTCCTTGTTAACATTTAGGTAAATAGACACATTCCCACGCCGAACTCATCAGGAAAACAATTAACAGCCGCTGAGGATGACGAGCAATTTCCCCCACTACCTTCGTCCGCATACAGATGAGCGGATTAATGACGCCTTTCAGTTCCATTCGTAAAAACCACCTATCAAATAAGCCCCAACCTGTCATCTCATGACAACATCACGCACTCAATTAACGCCGCAGTCATCTCGGTGCATTATATGTCTGTCATTTTTTTTTTTTTATGGTGACAGAGTGACACTCAAAAACACAAATAGTTCTGCAGTCATGGCTGAACATTATTGTTTCATGTGGAACCAGCAGCTTATATTCTGTGAGCGCCATCAAATGTGATTTCCAAACATCAAATGCAATGGGAAGGTGCACATCACATTCTTGCTGGCATGAAAATAAAAAAAAAAAAATCTAAATGGGTTTGGGAAGCGGAGAGGGAAGGAAAAAAAAAAAAAAAAAAAAAAGGGGAAATCGCAGCATGTCAAATCAATTCCTGCATTATGATGAGGTCATGAATTTCAGTGTATGCGTGGACCATAAAAATGGAGGAATGATGACTGCAGGCTGCAGAAAAGTAGCCTTGGCTCAAATGGCGACACTTCTACCTCACTGGGACACCACATTCATTTGCAATGCACCACAATCTAATCACATCCAACATAAGAGCTGGGTGTAAAATTCGGCCTTTGCAAAAGATGCCAAGTCTTACTTTTTGATTGATGCTGCCAGAGAGACGCAGGATTTACGTACCAGCATATTTATTTTTGTAGTGATTGTTTGCAGTGCGTTATACTGTTGATTGAAAATGATTGTTTATGCAGCATAGAGAGTTATTAGCTATCCTAAACAGTGGTAGGGTGTCAAAATAGGGTTTCAAGCAGAGGGAGTTCCAAAATAGAAATTCATGCCTGGGTTTGTTGAAAATTAGGCTTTTGATCAAAAGGATGCCATTTCAAATAAGGATTGGAGTTTCAAGCCAGGTTTATGGTTTGAATGGAAGATTTAAGGGAGGGTTAAGATTTCAGATCAGGGTTTCAAGCTAGGGTGACACTATTTAAAAAAAGAATGTTGGCTAAAACAGTCATTTAAGTTGGAAAAAATTTAAAATGGAAATTGACATTTCTATCAACAATGTTAGCAAGCAACATAGCAAGCACATTTTTTTATCTCAATCAATTTGCTGAGTTGTTTTTACTCTAAGTTGGGCGACAATTAGTTCGGTAAATGATATTTTCGTTATGTGAAAATGCAGGAAAGACAAGTTTCACTTCAGGAAAAAAACGTTTTTTGAATTGCTCAATTTTTTTTTTTTTTTTTTTTTTAAAGTTTCTTGCCTTGTAATTTTGAGTTCACCCAACATTTTTTTAAACAGTGTAGATTTTGAAAGCAAGTGTTTTAAGCAAAGGTTAAAGTTACAAATTGGGGTTTTAACAGTTTGTTCCAAGTGAGTGGTTTTCTGACAAATCTGGATTTAGTCTTCAAATTACAATTTCCAGCCTTGGTTCGTGTTAAGGTGTCAAACAATAGTAATGCTTTCAAGCCAAAAGGTCAGTTTTTAATTAATTATCAATATTGATTGCACAGGTGACAAATGTTGATGCTTTGGAGGACGTCCATGTCCTCTCATCGTCATAAACTTTTCTCTGCTCTCACAGCGATAAATAATGCAAGCTTAACAATGGCCAATCATTGACACATTTAGCCGCAAAGCTGCTTATCCATGGAATTCCTTATTGTACAAGAAAATAAAAGTGCCACGACGTGTACCGCGTGTATATATAAGTTTACAAGTTTCTCGAGCAAAGCTATAATTTAGCTACCTGCCAAAGATTTTAAAAGCTTCCAGAATAAATCCCGAATGAGCATATGTTTGCTTTTTTTACTGAAGCCGTTAAGGCCGAGACAGGAGAGCCCGGTAACGAGCATTCTTGGGGAAAATGAGTACCGCTTTTGCTTGGGAAATTAAAAAAAAAAAAAAGGCAAAACAAACTGCACAAGGTACATGTAGGAATTTATTAAGATTTAATATCATAAATAAATCAGTAGAAATACAGAGGATCCAATAAAACTGATTTCTAAAGCATGTCGCAATAAAAATAAAAATAAAATTTGTAGCGTTGCAAAACAGTTACATTCTCTCCAAATTTGCGATTATAGCAGTTCTGACTTCCTGAGTGGGTCTGCAATAAAACATTTTCTAACTCTGTCGGGATGTTAAAGGGCTTGTGTGGCTTAAAAAGAAAAGTCTAAAATGTCAGCTTTTAATATATTTTTTAGAGCAGGTGGTACAAGGCTTAAAAATTATTTTAGTGAAAGGTTTCTGTTTTTTGTGTGTGCCTGTGAGAAATTTTGAAAAAAAAAAGAAAAAGCTTTTCTGCCTTTTTGCATTTTTGTATGGGGTAAAGTGGTTCCCAAAAATGTGTTAAATGGCTTATGTGGCCTAAAAAAATAATCTTCTGAGTATATGTATGCAGGGAACAGGTGTTGTACCAAATCTGTAGTGATGTTGAAATTCAAAGTTTGCAATAAAAAGGTTTTCAGACTTTTTTTGAAGACAGGATCCATCAACTCTACTGCGATGTTAAAATGAATGCGTGGATAAAAAAGGTCAAGAATGATTTTCCCCGACATGCAACCAGATCGGGACACAGAAACATGAAGCTCGCCGTCTAGAGTCCCCTGGGAAGACACTCCTGTGTCAAAATGGAGCTCATGTTCACAAACGACAATCACGAAAACAAAAACAAAAAAAATAATAGAACAGAACGCAAGCCACCTGCTGCCCGTGAAACTAAACAATTGGAGAAGATCCTGGGCTAGCGTGGGTCCACACAAAAGCAGCCTCGAGCCGTCAATAATGGATGAAGAGTCATAACCATGCTTATTGACTTGTTGCTTCTTGTTCTTTTCAGGGCCAACCAGCTGTGTTGTAGGAGAAAGTCAAGTCGCTTAATTGAGTCGTTCATCTGCAGCTTGACTTAACCGACCGCAACCTAAGATTATTTTAGGAAATGAGCACGAAGAGCATAAATCGCAAACCAGAAGTTGCAATTCAGCAATGCTGTCGCCAAGCCAAAATGGCAACGCAGGTTGGCACAGTCTTTTAGTAATGTTCTCATTTAGTGATTTACTTACGAGAGGGCGACATGGGAGGGGTTTTCATTCCCATTCCATCCCACTCCCACTGAAGAATATCGCGTACTGTCCCGTCCTGGACCATACTTTGAAAAAAATGGAAAAATGAATCCTGCCCTGTCCTTTCCCGGTGAAAACAACTCCCATCCAGTCCTACTCCGATTTTGGAGGTCAGTTATATTTAAAAAATAAATAAATAATAATAATAATAATATCTGTCACTCTCTCTTCCTATGAGTGAATACTGTCTCCTCAATTTGAAAATAAATGGTAAAATACTACAGCAAATTGTTTTGGAGCAAATCTTGTCAACCAACAAATCCTTTATATTATAAAGACGTTCCAATTTACCGTCTTCGCCCAAACCAATACAAGCTGAGATTTCATTTTCACACAGTAGATAATGATTGCTGCCCTCGTATATTACCACAGTGTCACATGTACGTGAATGAGAGGAGGAAGTTGCACCTGGCCCTTTGTTGGCTTTCATCCCCCCACTAAAAGCTTTCTGTGACTACAGTGATACATTTCAGTCAATAAAAAGCACACAAAAGGCTGAAGAATTGACGGCACCGCCCCCCACCACCACCGTGACAGTTACCCTCGCACATATGTTTAATGTGTTTAGATTAACCTTTAACGGCATGATATCATCTGCTTGCCTTTCTTTTCAAAAGCACGTTCACACGCCCACAAATGAGAGGCACATGTATTGTACAAAGTTGATTTAAAATGGTGAACCGGAACGTAATCAAAGTGAATTGGATACAGTAAGGTGTATCGTGCTTGACGGACGCTAGCGCGTAAGAGTAGAAGCCACTTTGCACTTGCGCGATGTACAGCAGGAACGCGACAGTATGGCTACGTTTACAAAAAAAGTTTTAGGTCAACAGTGGGTAACAGCAAATTGCGTAACAATTTTAAGAGCGCACCTCCACGCATTCAAAGAGAGACGACTTGGGCCTCCAGCCAAGCGCATTTAGTCTACAAAGCGATCAACTGATTTCAAGCAGTGAAGAAGAAATCTATAGAAGTGAATTGGATACAGTAAAGACGATAAAGCGGGCACGTTATTAGGATGCAACCAGCGTCGCATCACCTCCCCTCACAGAGAGAGAGAGAGAGAGAAAAAAAAAAAAACTCTTTGCAATCTCTTCAAGCTGCTTCACTGGCGTGTATGTAGAAGTCCTGTGAGATTGGAGCTGCAGAAATAAAGAAAGCATCTGTACTCTTACAGGTCAGCTATGCCCTGTTTGGGAAGGTTGGAATTTGAGATCCAAGGATAAACATCAGCTCCCGGGAGAGAACGCTTACTCATGATGGAACACTGCGGAGGGGAGAAATGAGCCTCTTCGCCAGCAAAAAGAAACACAACCACAAATAAAGATGAGGCAAAGGAAGGAGACTTAATTCTTCACCTGATGCTTCAGGCAACAACTGTGATTCAGAAATAAGAGTGAAAATAACAAATTGTTCAAGTGGTGTGTCTATAAAGCAGAATGGCATGTAACCCACCACCCAGGCCAAACAATCCAAGACATGCCTGACTGAGTAGTTTGAATGGAAAAATAACAACACATCAGGTAATACCGTTTCTCTGCAGACACAATGGGTTCTATTTTCGTGGCCAGCGCAAATCGAGCACGTTTACGTTACGTTTATTACTCAAGTAGAAGTAGAATTACTGCGATTTATAAAGACTTGAGTCGAAGTTGAAGGATCAACTCCTTAAGAATATAAAAAAAAAAAAAATAAATGTAAAAGTTATGCAAGGAGAACAAAATGCATTGAAGCGGAAGTCAAGTCAAACATTTTCTTTCTTTAATCTGAATGTTGTTCACTGACTACCATAATCTCGTGTTCATGGAAAAATAATGAAGCAGATCAATCCAGCCCAAGACCAAAATTTGGACTTGACATTAAGGACAAGAAATTACGCCACATCACACTACAACACCTGCCCCCAAAAAAGCATTTTTATAACTATTATAATGCCAGGTTAAATCTTAGAGTGCCCTCTCATGGCTGTCTGTGAATTTCTACGTCTTTTTAAGGAGTATGAGATATTGGTGCATAAGTCTAGAGTGCTCTCTAGAGGTGGCTGTCTGTGAAATATTTTTTTTTCTATGTATAAGTCACTCCAGAGTATAAGTCGCAGGAGCAGCCAAACTATGGGGAAAAAAATGTTGATTTTAAGTCTGCAAAATCTGGTATGTATAATAAATCTGATTTTTTTTTTCTTGTGATATAGATTCATTTATTGCTTTTTTTTCAAATACCTGGATTGGAAAGAGGACCTTGAAAAACAATTGCGTATTAAATCACAATTTGATAATTTTTCCAAACAGTTCATCCTTAGTATCGTGCATGACAGAAGCATAAAACAGGCTGCATTTAAGGCTGTTGTGGCATGCGACTTTTGAATCGCAATAGAAAATAGCTACTCAAAGAACATTTTTACCTGCATGTCAAGCAACTGCTCTATAACAGCTAATGAAAAAAAAAAACAGTCATGATGTTTCCAAATGTTCTTCACATGAGAAGAAAAGACCTAATTGAATCTTCTGTGCAGACGACGTCGGCGTTGCTGGCAGTCGTTGCAACACGGAATGATGCCCCATAACGGCACTTTAAAGAGAAACTTGCATCATTAATCATCCCCTTCTTCCTTCATAGCCGTGACAAGTGAGACAAGCAAATCCATGTTAGCGCACACATAATAAATAGGACAGCCTAGTAGATTAGTCCCTGAAGAACACAATGGATCTTCTTTAAAAATGGATGCTTTTTTCCTGTCAACCTTCAATGAGCTCAAATGACCCAATTTTTTTATTTTTTTACGAAACAGTACGCCAATTACAAGAATACATCAGCTTTTCCCATCTTTAGTCATTCATGCTAAAAGCATGGATGTGATTGTATTGACAGCATAGGCCTCAAAAGGTAATCGAAGCTTTAAACTGAAGCTGAGCTCAGCCGATGGTTAGAAATAAAGGGATGACATAAAAGTAAACGGTATACTCCAGGACATTAAGTGATGAAAATGAAAAAAAAATGTTTTGGAGAATACTATCCTCGTCTTTCATTTCGGTCATCATTTAGGAGAATTTAAATTTTATGAGACTAAAGTTGTAATTCAACCGTTAAGACACGTTCAAATTTTGTTGAATATTTTTTACAATGTATATTTTTGTTTTTTTACTTTCAACACATCAATTCAACACAGATTGCTTGTTACCTAATTCAGCTACACTTGTTCAGTTAATCTTACGTGCATCCTCAGTATTATAGTTTCAAACACCGTATTTTGGTTTAAATTGCCTGTGTCTTCACAATCAGAACTTTAATACATTTTACCAACTAGTACGGGCTGTACCTTTCCTCCCCTCAACCACAAGGCTCAAATCTATTAATTTCTATTCTGTCATACAAACACACACACACACACAAAAAAAAATCTCATTTTGTGGGAACAAGCTGTAACTGTGTGGGCTGACACAATAAGACCCATGTATGCGTTTTCAAAAGTGAGAGCGATGATAAATGCTATACCATTTAGCTAGCTCTCAGGTGTTAGCTAGCTAGTTAGCTAGCTGCCAGGTAGTTAGCTAGCTGGCAGGTAGTTCGCTCGCTCCCTCAGCTTGCCCTTTTGCTTCTCATTCGATTACGTCAACATCAATGGTGTCATTGTTCTTTACTTTTGTGTTAAAGTTCTTAATTGTGTTCATTATAACGTCAAGGGTGGGCTTTAGAACTGTTCCGTCTTTGGTAGACAACATTTTCCTTTAGGAAAACTTAATACAGTTGAAACCTAACAATTGTATTCTTATTTTTTTTTCCTTTGTAGCATTTTACTTGATTGTCTCCTTTGATGTGTGCACAATGGTTTCTTCAAGAATTGATGATCCTTAGGAAGTCAAACATTTGATGTAGTATTTTTTTTCATCTCGTCGCATTGAAGTAAGAATGCAACATCAAAAAGCAATCTGCCCCAATATCAAAATATGTCCATCAAACATTTCAGTTCATGACATCTCTGCATTTCCATTGTTCAATGTACTTCCACCAAACATTTCTGTTCCATAGCATTCTTCAAAGTTTCCACCACGTCTCAAGCCATTAAATGCTTCACAAAGTACAAATATTGGTGTGTTTTTTCATTTCTTTTCCTCACGACATCAATTCTCAGCAGGGCTTCAATGCATTCACTGACCATATGTTTTTCTTCGGCAAAGACGTCAGGAACCAGGTTAATTGACTTGACTGTTGAATGAGAATGATCTTCATGAGTTGAGAATATATAAACTGTATTGATCTCTCAAGCTTGAAATAAAGTAGAACGACAAACGGAAAAACCTTGTATGCCTAGGCCACTGACTTACATACGACTGGACTAACGCCTCTTCCTGACTTCTTCGTAGAACCATATGCCACACATGCACATTGTCCACACACACACACACACAACCCTTGACCTTAGCAAAGTGTGCACACCTCTAAATACATGAGCCATACCTGGCCAGTGGAGAGCATACGATACAAAAACCTACCATACTTTGCACAAGGATTCACCAACAGAGCTGAATGACGACCAGAGTGCAATTTCTGCTCTCATTTATCTCAGGTATAACAAAATCAATTTGTGATTATTTCCACAGACAATAAGTGTTTAAAATAAACACATAAATCCCTACAAAGATAATGGTGTCAACAAAGGGTTACCTGAAATAAAATTCATAAATACACAAGACATTGCTGAACACAACCATTATACAGGCAGAAGCTGGACTGAGTTTAAAAAAAAAAAAACACGTTTTACTGATCTAAAAATGTTCAATAATCACGCTTTCTTCCAATAATCTCAGTTCATTACAATCTGATGCACTCATTTTAACAGCCAATCAGAGTGATTGTCACAGACGGCCACCACCATTTTGGATACTGCGATTAATGGTCCATGAAATGAAATCACAATCATACAAACATCTCTGAATTCTACACAATTCCAAACGTAACCTTTCACTTTTGTTTGTTGCTGCTTGTATTAACAATGTGTTGGGCAATATTAGTACGTATTTGCATTTTAGTTCATGAAAGCAAGACATGAATATGGCAGGAAAAGTCACAGGTATCAAAATCTTCCTCTAGTGAAAGCAGCTCTGCGGCTGAATCCACCAGTAAACATATTAAACTAGTATATCAGTTAGAAATGCTAGCTCTGCCAGGCTCCTTCAAGGGTTTAGTTTTATGAGAGTGGTTAACTTCAGAATTGTTATGCTTGTGAACCATCGAGCACAATTTGATTTTAAATGATGCCGTCTCCTTTATCTTTATTGATCAAACAGCAGCCAAAGCTTCCAGCTAAATGATGAGACAGAATGTTCTCTCTTGCTGATCAAATGAGTGATGTTACATAAAAGCAATACTTCTTCTTCTCTCAGTGCTAGCAAAGGGAGATGAGAAGCAGATTGCAGTCATCCAAGCTCTTATCCAAACACAGTTAACAACAACAAGCACACGCTAATGAACATGATGCTTCAGCCTCGGGCGGCACAAAAAGAAAAAAAACACGACATATTCAAAGGCCAGGCAACAATAAAGGCTTATAAGATGAAAATGATCAAAGTGTGAAGGCAACACTTGAGATTTTGTTGCATGTTTAATTAATTTGGGAAGCTGAAAGAAAGCAATTTTGGAGTGTGGTGATGAGTAATGAGAAAAATACAAAAAAAAAACCTAATTTAATACTTATTTTTTCTGCTCAGCTCACATTTCTGTCTGACTATGCTGTGATAGGGTGTCTTTCCAGTTGTAATTTGTGCAGTCATTGGACAGCCTAACATGCCACTCATTATAGCAGCATTGATTGTTGATTCTTCGCAACCTGATTTGCAGCGGGAGCAAGGGCAATTTTCATATGGCAGGCTATTCCAACTTTGGTGGACATAACCATATCGGCATCAAATGTTTCGTCAGACATTGCCATCACTGCGCTACATCGCCGGCTGTAATTGGCTGACACAACAATAAAATACGAGCCATATAAAAGTCACGTACAGTGAGCGAGCTAGTTGTCGTGGAAAAGGTTGTAAAATGTCATGAGCTGCAGTGTGTTCTCTCAGTAACAAGAAGGTAGCATGGCAAAGAGATGCATGAATAATGTATTTGTACATGCACGCACACGCAAACACACACACACACACATATGCAGCCACGGGCACGCGTTAATGGCAAAAAAAAAACACAAAAAAACAAATCACATCAAATAAATGCTTGATTATAATGTATGAAATGTTTCTGATCAGTCAGCTGAAAAACTAATTTCATTTTCTCATTAGAACCCTTGCCCGGGGCTCCTTCTCATGTCAATGTTTATTACTTGCAAAAATAGAAAATTAAAATCATCTGGCTCACTCGCAATCGCAGCTGAGAGAGACTATTTGCGATGGAGAAAGAGGAAAAATGGGGGAAAATTGGGCAACAATTGAAGGAATCCATCTCTTTTTTTTTTTTTTCCCCCAAATAGAGGCAGTGAGTTTATAGCTGCTGTGACCTTTCCCTCTCTGGAGATTTGCTACTCTGCACTCATCCATCATCTTTATAATTCACTGTGGAGTCGCTCTGTGGATTGTTTGCACCAGGTGACCGATACCATTAATGTTTACCATTTTGTCCTATATATTAGCTTCCCGTGAGACGAGAACAAACATATCATTGTCTATTTTTCTGCATTATGAATCATACAGTCAAAGAAACTTCAGCTGACAACCTACAGTGTCCTAAGATAGACTACACTACATGTATGGAGAATATATATATATATATATATATATATATATATATATATATATATATATATATATATATAGATATATATATAGATATATATAGAAGGATTGCATTTGAGTTAAAAAAAATAATTAAAGAGGAAATGAAGTAAATGAAAATTGCGGCTTTATTTGACCAAATAGCAATGATACTTTAGTGTAAAACAAGCGGCTGTGAGTGAAGCGCAAGCTAGCAAAGCCCAAAAACAAGCACAAGGGGTCACCACCCAGCTGCCAACTTTGACTGACAGAAATCTACTTAAGTCTAATCATGCTGGAAAAAATGCAAAACCATACCTCACTTATGTGGGTTTTGACTGTCAATTTTAAGTCTGTATGTCACCTGAAGTGTTTTTCAAAGTCACGTCACAAAGCGTGTGCTGACCTTTCCACTGACACCCCTCTTTCATTTATTTTCCAACATGCTTCCTTTTGAGAGCATTTCTGGTCTTGCCATTGTAGGAAAGATCAAAGCGAATCGTCATTTCAACGACTTGAGTCCTGCCAATGCAATGAAATAAGAGCACACCGTATAAGTATAGAGGCTTCTTCATGATCCTGCTAACTGATAATTCATATTATTTGCATAGCGTGAAAAAAAGCATGATTAACATTTGATTTGGGGTTTTTTTAGTTGGCAGAATACCACAAAACTATCCATTTCCACAAAAATCGGCCAAGGGTCAAATTTTACTCTATTGACTGGGACCAATTATATTCTTTTTTGTAATATATACTTTACAGAATTTACTGTGTACAAAGGAGGAAAGAAATCTCCGATTGCAACTGTATTTTTGTCTTGGTTAGCTATGCATTACAGTATTTCTACTGTAATGCATCAAACCATTATCTACAAGGACAATGGCTTCATGTTCCTCCCAAAGAACATTATGCAGTTGATTGAAATTATGGCTCCATTCAAGGGAAAATCTCATCTGAAAGTGATGTGCAAGGACAAAGTGGTTTCCTGTATAAAGGGCCAGAAATGAAAATGTCTGATGCTGGTGTTAGTGGAGATTTTCTGAAATTTACAATAACCCTTCACGGCTGATAACCACATTGTAAAATAAAATGATTGAATGGGGCAGCAAAAAAGTAGGCCAAGGAGAAGCAGCACGGAAACTTAGTGGTTAGCATGTCTGCCTCATAGTTCATGGGCTTTGGGTTTGAATCTCAGGGCCTCACGTGTGCAGTTTACTGATGTCCTGATCTCCTTGTGCTTTTGTGGATATAAAAACACACCCACATTCCCCCGCAAAAAAATTACATGTGGGGTTAACTGAAGACTAGAAATCGCCTATCTGTGTGTCTTGTTTGTCTAGAAATGACCCAAGTTTAAATGTCTGAGGTGTTGCCTCTTGTGCTCAATATCAGGTGGAGTAGGCCCCAGCTCACCCGCAAGTACTTTTTAAAATCACCAAACCAAAAATATATATACATTTACGTTTTTTTTATGTGTGTATTTTGTTAAAAAAAAAAACATAATTGTCATTCATTCATTTTGTGTTGATAATTTTTTTTAACACGGGTTCCAATAATAACGCAAAGAGTAGAAGAAGATGTAAATTTCCAATTCATCAGCACGGGCGGCCAAGCTCATTTGAACAATGGGAATCCGAGATTTGGGACATTGTCAAGAAGTGACCACCCGACCCCGTATGCAAGCGAAAAGCCACTAAAATGGCGGGTTGGGGGTGTTGCTGTTGGTGGCTTGTCAAAACGATGGTGACGGATGACGCTGCTTCTGACTGGGAACACATGAGCATATTAGAACGTGGGGGATGAATAGCGAGCATTGGCCGCCCACCCCTGAATGACGAAGGACGAATTATTGATTGGCCTTCACCTGAGGAAATGTTCGACATTATAAATCTAAGATCTGCTTACAATCCTCTTGATATGAGTTTGGGCTGGTTGAGGGAACACCACCCATCTTTTTTTCAATAGTGTTTGTTTTTTGTGAACGGGTACCGTAACTAGAATCTATAACACGTGATTTGAGGTTGAATAGTTTTAGTAATCCTAAGTAAGCTACATTAGTTATTATTTTCTTTGCCTGTGAATGTCTTCAGCTGTTAGTTTGTAAATGCCTTTAGGTGTTGTGCTTTTGGTTGAGTGAAGCACATTGAGTTGTCTGGTGTGCGAAATGCGGCGTATAAATAAAACTGCCTTGCCTCAACATTGTTTCAATTTCCTATTGTTTTAAAAGAATAATTACATTTCAAAGTCCATCAATGCAGTCTTCGGTTTAGAGTATTCCATTACTACGGCAGTGCCGTAACACAAATTGATACGTAAATCCGAACTCACTGAAGCCAATCACCAAGTTATGCTAATGCAACAGCAAAGTCATATTTACAATAAATAATTTATATGAAAAAAAAACATCCATAATCCCCTGTTAATTAGTACATTTTGAAAACAGAACCATGACTTTATAACCAGGGTCCAAACTGATAATTGTGAATTTTGGCATCCAATTACAGCCCTATCATCAACTAGCTAAATGTTGCGTAGTCAAACTTCTTGGTCGACCAAATTTATGACATGGCAGAAATTCCTCTGATCGCCAAACAGACAATCTTCCCAAGTGACCAGTTCGTAAATCCTTTCTCTGAAGCGAGTCAGTCAACTAGTTGAGCTTTTGGACTTGAAATTACCATCAAAAAGCAACATAGTAATAACAATCAAAAAGATATGTGGACTTCCAGGACAGAGAGGCCACTAGGTGCATTGGACCCTCGACAGCCCCCTTTTGCTGGCCCCCTGCCCCCGAACAAAGAGAGGACTCAAACAATGGATCACTCTGAGAGCTGAATGGATACACGGGGCAAGCACTATAAGCCAACCCCCCTTCAGTTCCCTCATGCTTTTGACAGAAACATACTTGTTCTTCCCAGTGAAGAACTAATGAAGATGGGCTGAGCAGTAAACTGATAAAAACACACACACACACACACACACACACAAGAATTGGAAGGTTTGCCAGACAAATGCTCTCTAATGGAGCATGTCAGGAGTCTGTCTTGCGTCGTCAACTGTACACTGTCCAGGTCTCGCAGTGCAGCTGTTCACGCTGACGCTCGAAACAAGTCGGTCACGTGCGCCTGGAGCGGGTGTCTGCTCGGGATTTGTTACCCAAAATCGCTCATCAACGAATGGATGCATTGTTGCATTATATTTGCATGTCCCGAAAACATGTTGGCAAACTCGGAACGCTTTTAAGATTCCCTCAGAAACAGAATGCAAATGTTGCGCGCCAAAGAAAGATCTTTTGAGGGGATTTCTATGCTGGTTATAGGAGGCGTACACTACTCACAATGTGTGGCTTAGGAATAAGATTCCAGGATGAACCTAAAACGTTCTAGAGGCTTTGCAGGTGAACTTCATTTGACGTCTAAACTTCTGAATGTACATGACATATCCAACTGTTTGATGTTTTTGCACAACAAATTCTCAACAGGTGAAGTGCTTTAACTGGTGCGCTACGCAGCGGTACGAAGTACCGGCACTTCTCAATATTAGCCTCGAGATACCGGGAGTTTGAGCTCTCCGTCATTTAGAAAATGTCAACGAAGCTGCAAACATACTCCTGACGTAACACATCACCAATGCAAAGGTTTACCAAATAATACACTGTGCTTTTATTTTGAAGGTAGGCTTTTGTAGCGCGTGATGGCATGATTGCCTGCCTTCTCTCGATTTCAGCTTGCCTTATACGAGCTGTTAATTGCCCTCACAGAGTCGCTGCCAAAAATCAACACAACACCATCCCAAAATCATATTCACTCGCAAAAATACCGCAAGTTAATACCGCTGTCAATGTTTGATACGATGTCAGGACTAAATGTGATCGGCTTGCAAGATTGTATCGGGGTCCTTGGGTGGCCTACGCGCCTGCTGATGACTCTACGCTTTAATAATGGGTTTCTCAAATATACTTCTTTGCCTCTGTGACGTCTGCAGGCGTGCAAGCTGTTTGGTCCTTTACCTCTGTTATGGCTGCACTCATCCATGTCAGCACATGCGCCAGTAAAGTCATTTATTAATGAATTCCATGATTTTAAATCATGTCTGATATACAGTACGAGTTAAACATCCATCCATCTTCTAAGCTGATTCGCCTCACGATGGTCACAGGCATGCTGGAGCCTATCCAAGCTGTTTTCGGGTAGTAGGCATGGTACACCCTGGACAATTCATATTTTCAACTATAACCATATATTTGAAAAAAAAAATATTTGCAAAGCAGGACAGTATTATTATTATTATTTGAATATGATGTATTCAAATGTGTGCACGTCTAACGGCATAATGTATTCTAATCAGAGCACACAAGCCTCAAGCCTGAATGCCACTAGGTTAAATTAATTTGAATAACTTTAATAAGTTACTTTTGAATGCAAGTGCATTCCTTCAATATTTTGGGTATTACAAATTTGTTTAATTGCATTGTAGATTGCAATTACCATTTTTTTAATCCCACTTGTATGTCTTTTGTGCAACTCCCTCTCTCTCTCTCTCTCTCTCTCTCTCCCTGCCTCCCTCCCTATCGCAGTACTTTTGTTTAAAAAATAAGTGACCCAAAACTTTTGAATGTACATACTGTATATATACAATGTTTTTAAAGGGCAATGTTAAATTATTTTACTCTCGGTACAGGATATATTGTTTCTGTATTGACCTTGTTTATTGTTTCTCTTTTCATCGAAAATCTGACAATTGGTTGTGTGAAATATGAAAAGGATTGAATCATCACCTTGAGCAGTTTTGACCCCCGTTCAGCATCCCTTCTATAGCTCAACAGTAAATGTTTATAGAGCATACAGAGTAAATGAGTCATTATTGCTCATCGCTAACCTTTTCCTCCCCCCGCCACCTTTTGTTTGGCAACAGCTGTTATCATGGATTTTCTTCTTCTTTCTTTTTTTTCTCGGTCAGCTGCGATTGCTGGGGGGCAAAACAGGAGCAGATGGTGTTTTGCTATGCATGAATGGAGCGTTGGAGGAGTTTGCCTTGAATAGGGGCAACTTTTCAATGGTGTCTACGCGCCACCTGCCTCTTGTGGCACGACATGGAGGAAAAAGAGAAACGCTCGGCGGGCACCATCCATACGTATCGATTATCACAGAGAGTGGTGGCGTAATGGCAAGTACACCAGGCTTTGGCGTAATTGGATGTGACATAGCGCGCTTTTGTGTAATCTATCACCGCTGCCGCGCTTAATCAGTTGAGTTGCCATAGAAACATGTTGGCCAAGTTAATGGCTTTTATGATTACTAGTCTGAGTGAGCTGCATTAAAAAGGAAAGGGATGATAAAGTACAGATGGAATGGAGGTTGTGAGCTAGTGGTGTGATTTACAGCAAGATTTGTAGATCCAGGGCCAATATAGGCGATATCAATGTTCATTTAATGACGGACGCATCTGCACATTGAAGAATTAGAAGTAACGTATGATCTTTACCAAAACAAAAGAGAGGATTATTTGTATGCCCAGCGCAAAGCACAGTCTAGTTGTTTCTTTCTTGTGGTAATTTCATAGACAGGCGCAGTTAGAAAGGGAAGTCTGCACTGTTGTGGGAGTAAACACAGCCGAATTGCTTCCCGGCCAACGGTAGCAGCTCCTCTCATTTCCTTTAAATTAAGAGCAAGATTGCCACACTTGGTCATGGTGATGGGAATTGTATGCACCCAAAATGCACGACAGCAAGAACCGGAAAGATTAAACACCTTTTATTTGACGTTGTATGAGTGGATTGAATTTTTGACTGGCAGGGGGACCAAAGGGGAGGAAAGCGTTCAGAGGAGTTCAGGTGGAACTTTCTTAACTTCGATCGAGTGAGGCAAAGAAAATTAAGCACTGGCTCAGGCAAGCAGGTGGGCTCGAGGAGACACTAAATACAGATAGGTGAATGATGCTGCAAAGTCTGCAATCTAAAACAATCACAGTCCAAAAAAGTCCGAAGGTAGTAAAACAAGTAGTATAGACGCGTGGCAGAGTCAGGCAACCAGGAAAGGTAAAAAGATCAGGCAGGTCCAAAAACAGGCTGAGAAGAAAGGATGGCGATTACTACAAAAACACAAGTGACAATCTGGCAAAGAGAACAATGGCAGGGCTGATTATAAAGTGCAGGCGACAGGTGAAAACAATTGAGGTAGGAATCAGGCGAGTCAAGTTGAGGCACAAGGAATTGTCTACAGGAACTAGGCCTTCAAAATAAACGTGTGACCAGGAAATGAGATGCGCCTGGGGCTTGGTGGTGAAAAAAAAAAAAAACGCCCTTGGTCCTCTGGAACACCCAAATTCCCCAAACATGATGAACTTGACTTGCCGCAGCATGAAAATCAAAATGCACCAATATTTAATAAGCGCACATTGGCCGCTCTATAAAAATAGAACCTTTGTGTTGTTGCTTTTTTTTTTTTTTTTAGTTGGATATTAATTACCGTTAGTTAAATCCAAGACAGCATAAACACATAGTGGATTCTTGTTTTTTGTGGTTTAAGAATGGCCTTTATTGTAATTAGACTGAGTGTACAACAAGATTGGAGATTGGTTTGCCACCGTGATATTAAAGCAGAAGAGAAACATGAGCAGCGCAGCCATATTTCTTGGCCTTTATTGAGTGTGTTAATGGTGAACTACTCTGAGGAGAGCGGGGCTATTTGCTCTCATTAACAGCAGGATGAAGCATATTAGAGCACTATCAATCAACTCACTGCTATGTTCCCACGTGGCGGATTTGCTCTGCATTAAGCAGCGCTGAACACGACATCAGAGCACTTCCAATGACTGACATCAACGTAAACCTTATCAAAACGTGTACATAGATATTTTTTAGGTATTTGATTGGCGTCTACATTTGAGTTCGTGGAAGATGACGAACAAGTGGGTTATGGCTATGATTCACTTAGTGTAAACATAAGGTTGTCCAAAAATTCATTTGAATGAATAAAAGCCTCTTCCCAATAACTACCTCACAAATGTCCAACAGGTGCCACGCATTGACAAAATTGGATGGAAATCAGTTTTGAAACTTCAATATTCCCGAAAACTGTAGCTGACCACCTCTCCTCAAATAGATGCCTCAAGTTCCACTTGACATAAACTGTAACAAATCCTTTTAATGAAAAAGATGTGCATGTGAATATGACCTTATTTTGTTAAAATAGTGGCCTCCACTGTAACATATGCCTTTTTCTTAATTCAGTGGCAGGTGCCAATCATTTAAGCAAATCAGTTTAAAGGCTACCCAGTAAATTACTTAAGTGTTGTGCCAAAAGACTATTTTTTGTTGAAGCTCATACTGAAATACTCAGTTTGGCTCATATGTCCAACTAAAGAATAAGAAAACATTTCAAAGTTCAAAATGTAGTATTTCATTTTAATTTTTAATTTCTGATCTCATCACAGTCAACTTAAAAATGCTTCATTGGCTTACCTTAAATGTAGATGGAGTTTCGTGCATGCAAAAATCCTTGTTAGTTTCTTGCAAAATCTTCATTTTGTTCTTAGAACTTCAAATGTCACTGTCAAAATAAAGAGCGTTGCCAGTGAAGAAACGTCTTGCAGCCCGATTCCAAATTAATATTTGTAGTCTTTCCACAGTCACTGTTTTAGCTACTAGCTAGCACATTCACTGCAATCTGGAATAATTTTGTCACCTCCGCTGCAATCTGGACCAGATCCTTTTTATCCAAAAAGATGACAACCTACAGCCATCGCACTTGCCGTGTGTAGCTGCTCACAAGGCGAGCTAGCTAGTTATCCTCGTAGAAGAAGAACGGCTCCAATGTGAACCTGTGTGCTCTTGTGCGCCCCCTTCTGTATGGCTGTGTGACTGCCTGCCAGTGTGGAGGTACTGGAGACGGAATCCTGTCTGCATATTAGAATATTAACACATATTATAAATGCCTGAAAACATTCTCGTGGAGATGTGAAGGGAGACAGAACATGCAATTGCCCATAAACTAAACGCTGCTCTTTGCTATGTGTGCTTTTTGGGAGTGGTTGCGCAATTTCAGGATAGGCTGGCTGTTCGCTTTCGCGCTCTCGCCCACGGAGACAGTCGAACAGGAATTAGACAAATTCAGCAATTTTAGCAATGAACTTGTAACCAAGTTAAAAAAAATGCTCATAGTTTCTACCGAATGTGGTTTAATAAGTTCATAGTTTTAGGAATAAAATTGTTGTTAAAAGTACAACTATATTTACAAGCAATAAGGTTATGAAGTTTCTCAATATGGGAAGGTTGAATAGTGGATGATGTTATTAAATTTCTAACAAGTTGTTTGTTGTATTATTCTTCTTTCAAATATGTTTGTTATAATAACCCATGAAACAATTTAGGCACACAGTTTGTGTTGTAAAAGTGTGTATGTCTTTTTGTTATTAAAATGAGCGGATCACATCCGAGCTAAGAGAGAGAGGGACGACGCCGGTGGCCTTTCTTGCCGTTTGGACCATATGAGTGAACCTGCTTCATTGGGCGGTATCTTTGTTTATTTTTGGCTTCGGGTGAAGGAGACACTTTGTTTTATACTACTACGCACATAAGCATCGATCTAGCCAGCAACATTACTTGACATTGGGGTTTGTGACTTTAGTGCAGGCGTGGGCAAACTATGGCCCGGGGGCCACATGCGGCCCATTAAATGTTTTAATCCGGCCCGCTGAACTTGAAAAAAATTAAATGAATAAGCCTTGTTAATGTTTTAGTTTCTAAATACTGTGGTTTTTCAAAGATATATATATATTGTTGTAATGCTTTTGTTCACTTCCATTTAAAGTTAAATGTATTTTTTTTCTCTTATGAGGCGAGGTTACCAAAACACTCCATCCATCCGCTCCTGGTCCGGCCCCTGTGTCAGATTTTAGAACCCATTGTGGCCCGCCAATCAAAAAGTTTGCCCACCGGTGCTTTAGTGATTGCCGGCTGTGAGGTAAATTGACTGGACCCATAGATTAATTTTGTGTCGGTGGACATTTTATGTTTAACATTGTACTGTTTACGAGGGATTAATTTAGTAACAAACGAACTTGAGAGAACAATTTATTTTCTGCCTTATTCTATTTCTATAAATAAATGTTTTTTTATTACAAGCAAGTGTGGTTATTGCCTACTTGAAAGCTTGTGTTATAAGTTATAGTGATATTTTGAGGTCCAATAATTTTGCAATGTTATTGTCCTCTTAAAAGAGATTAGTAGAGAGGCAACGATTATCAGTCATTTAAAAAGCAAATTGCAATCGACTACTTTTCAACGACCCAGTAAATAGATGCACCGACGGTAAACTTTTGAGTGATAGTTATATAACAAAAGAACCTAGGTTAGCCACTTTCAGGATAGTCACCCAGGCTAGAGAGGCGCTACAAACTCAAGAAGTGTTTGCAATTATTGTAACACTGTATTTCCTGGGAGTGGTGAGTGTTATTCCGCAATCTGAGTTTGTGGGTGAATAGCTCCACATCAGACTTTTATTCGACCATCTGCTTTTTTTTTTACACGCCCCTCGTGCCACCACTTTACACTTTCGTCCCCACTCAATCGATATCCCTCGGCCAATACAATACTATAACAATAGGCCCCCTAAATAAAAAATCAAATACATCTATACAAATATAGACATCCTTGAAAAAAAAATCATCTTACATTATTATTATTATTATTATTATTATTATTAAGTTGTTGTTTTTTAAACTCTTCACAAGCAGGGCCTCCCCAGACCACACAGTCCTGGTATGTGTCTGTGCAATCATGCATTTTGACATATAATAAATTCTGTCCAATAAATACCTTGCAAATAACTAATGCCTGGTCCAACAGATGTCACTGCTCTACTACATGTTTTGCATAATCTATCTCTACGGCGACTGCATTTTCCTCATAGTGGCCTTGGCTGTGTCTCAATTTAATGTATACATTATATTGGAAAATATATGTACGGTTTTGATTAAGTATCGAAAACTGATTAAGAACATGCAACTTCACATCGATATGATTTGTGCAACTACAGTACTCCACTCATCCCTCCAATAAATGCCCGGTAATTACTGGAGTTGAGTAAATAACCCGCCGGCTGCTTTTTGACAGAATAGGGTCTGTCTGTCATTGTAAGTAATACAATCACTGGATGACCTAATTATGCCCCCTCCCCTCGTCACACTGGAGAGTAAGTGCAGAGTCAGATGTGCAGGCAAAGGGATTTTCTATTTTAATGATTTATTTGACTCTTTTGTCGCTTTCCCGTCGGGCGCACACAAACAATGCGATCGCCACAAAAGCCCTGCTGACACTGACCATCTGACCACCACGCCCACGCCCACCCGTCGCCCTGTTTGCTTGCCGAGAAACTTTATCACAACATTGCTAACTCTGTGATTTTTATTTTTTGGGGGGGGGGGGCTTTGTTTTTTGAGGGTTAGGGTGTGCACAGTCCAAAACTGAATGATGAGCTCCACAAATGGAACAGCTGAATTCTGACATGAATAATTGAGAAGATCAGGCGTCAATTAAGGGTAAGGTGTTCACTAGGGGTGAGGCATTTATCTATCCAAAGGTTTTTTTTTTTTATGCTCTACCAATTGACAGCTGACCTCTGACATGAATAGTGAACTGCAGAGGGGATCGGGCATCAATTAGGGGAGCTGCATTTTTTTATTTGTGCAAAGGCTTCTTTAGTTGACAGCATATGGACCAGGTGTGAATTAGAGGTGAGACTTTTATTTGTCCAGATATAGATTGATTTTTAAACAAGCACACTTCCTAATGACTGGAACTGGGGCCTTAGTTAAGGTCGAGGGAATAATGAACCATTCAAAATACATTTTCAGCACAAAACTGTTCAGGTTTCTGCGAGAAAGCAAGAATTGTACGAAAAAGCCTGCTAGAGCATCTGAACCTTGTTAGCGATACATTAGAGGCACTTTTACTGCTGGCATTCGTGAGGTTGAATCTGATTGGTTGACTAAAAACACAGCCAAATCCCAGATGAATAATTTCAACATATATTATTCATGATGCTGAATTAAAATTATTATTAGAAAAAAAGTGCATGAATGGTTCAAAACGTGTTTATTTGAGGCCAAGTATGGAAGAAAAATGGAGATAACGTGTCTTTATTTGTAAAACTGTATTTTGTATAATAGTATTCATGATCATATATTTGAATATTTTTCCACAAATGCACAAGTTGTATTTATTATAACTACAGATTACTGTAACAATTTCCAAAAATTGGTAAAATGCATAATTTGGAGGAAATACATATGAAAGGGCAAATTAATGTGCAATAGTAAATAATAAAAATAACAAAAGAAAAAGTTGGAGATTTGGACAAAAAAAATATTATTTTTTTTCTGTTGACGAGAGGCATCAGGCCATTATTGAAGGAATGGTGTCATCTACAGTGATGGTGATTTATTTATTTTTTGGCGGTAAATATTTGCGTGGTTGAGTCAAACTGTGTGGAGTCAGGCAATGAGAAGGAAGTGTATTTATTCCTCTGCTAAATGATGTGTTTTGAAATGGAGCCGTAACCTTTTGATTCGGGCGGCTGTGAGATATTTGTCCACACGCTGACCGGCTCGGCTCTGAGGGCTTCCAGGAGCAGCGAGGAACTCTTCCATGCATTATTTATGGGGCCTCGGCTGTGAATCCGCTTGGAATAATAATAACAGCCATTTCCCAGAGGCTCATTATTGTGTGTTTTTTAAAAGCGTGCGTTCGGTCGCCATGGACACCGAAGCTCCTCCATCCTCTCTCTCTCTTTCTCGATCTTGCATTGACATTCAACTCACGTGCCCTGGCTCTTTTAATTTTCATCACATCATAAGACTTTTTTTTGTCTATATGCGCATGTGTGTGTGCGCGTGTGTGCTTGCCTCTTCACTAATCATAGTGAAATAAATTGCACTTTTTATTTGATCCCCGCACCCCTTCACACACACACACACATGCACGCACACGCACTAACAGGAAAACAAATTAGAAACGTATTGAAGTCAGAGTCAATTCACACCGCTGATTTGTAAGTTGAAATCCTCTCAGTTGCTTTTGGACGAAATAAAAAGAAAAGAAAGGAAAAGAAAAGGGCCCTTGCTGGGCAGCCTATTGTGAAGATAGGATAATTATTGTTTGCCAAGACCCCCGAAGCCAACCCCCCCCCTCTCTCTCTTCCAAGCCTTTGGGACATGTTGGAAATGAAGCTATTCTGAAGGCAGTATGAAGAAGGAGGGGGTGTGTTGGGGGGTGTCTGTGTTACTATTGTGATGAAGACAAGTAGCAGTTACATGCTGACCTTGTCCAGGAGAAAACACAAATGGCGTCCATAAATGTGACGGGAACTGTCAAAAACGATAACAGCATCTGACTTTTGACAAAAACAGAGTAGGGCAGCAGGGTACACTACAGCTGTTAGCTACGAGTCTCAAAGACTCCAGGTTCTGGGTACTTCAACTTCCACCCACATTCCAAAAAAAAGAAATAAAATATCCAGATTGAAGGGTTGCCTGCTCCAAGCAGACCAGGACTAGCTTCCATGCTATTATCTCCAGTAGACTTGATTCCAGTATTCCTTTTTTTGGTTGTTAAATTTAGCATTTTCTTTTCTGTACTGTATATACAACCAGAAATAAACGTTCCATTCATTATTTGAACGGTCTCCTGACTGGACTCGCTCAAAAGAACATCAAACAGGTGCAGCTCATTCAGAATGCTGAGGCTCAGGTTTTGCCCAGAACAAAGATATCAGAATATATCGCTCCAGCACTAAAGGCTTACACTGGCTCCCAGTCAGTTGTCAATTTTACGATTCTGTTTGTGGTCTTTAAATCGCTGAATGGTTTCGGTCCTGATTATGAACATGATGAATACGAATTTGAACCGAGTAGGACTCTGACGTCTGCAGACTGGTCAATTCGTGGAGCCCGGGGATCAAAGCAAACACGGTGAAACAGCATTTAACTGTTATGCTACGCAATACAATACAACTTTAGTCCATTCAATTTCATCAGTGTGTTTATTTCAGTAGCTAACAATAAGATAAAAGGCATAATAACTCCTGAAACAAAAGGGATCCCGTCAAATAAATATTTGCGATTGATAGTTTAATTCTGAACACACACAAATATATAATACTTCAAAAAAAAAATATGGCTACTGTCGTATTAGAGTGATGGAATGTCTCTGAATGCGTCGATGACTTGTCTACTTATATGGCAAAGCGAAGGTAGAAAGAAAAACTGATTGTTGCTATTGTAACTCATAAAAAAAAAGTAGAAAAAGAGCAGAAAATGCATCATGTGATAGCGCAATCCACAGGTCATTTGAACAATGTTTTCATTAAAGCCTCGCATATTAAAACTTTACAACAAGTGATATGAAAAAAAATTTACATTTTCTTGTTTTCTTGTGTTTGTAACTTCCTTTAGGGTCGACTGTACAGCTGGCAAAAATACCTCCAATGCCGTTTTTATTTTTATTCTTAAATGAATTTTCAGTTGGCTTTGGCAGTGCAGCAGCAGAATGGTTCTGCTTTATTTCTAGCATTTATTCATTTATTTATTTTTTCATCTTTTGTCACGGTAAAAATACATCACTTCCCTCCAAAGCGTCCGCCTTGAGAAATGGATTATAAAATATCCCCTATTTTGTTAGACAAAAATAAAAGACATAATTTCATTGAGGAAACAACTGACATGAAAAGTAAAGACGGAGGACTGAATTTTGAGGGAGTGGGTTGGCGCAGAAGCAGCCCCGCCTCTACAAAAACACGTACAGCGATAACAGCTACACATGGACGACGTTGTGGCAGAAAAATTATCTTTCAGGTCTTAAATGCCCCCCCCCCCAAACCTGGGACCAGTCCAGTCCGAGTCCATTTGTCCATTTGTCATCGCCTCTGGCTATCATAAATAAAGCTTTAGCGTTAAATAAAAACAGTGACAGACACATGGCGTACCCATAGACGACCGAAAGACACCACAAACAAACGAGTACCGACACCCCCCTACTTACGAACATCAAACTTCGGATATAATGCCGTCATGAATATATCCGAGTTAGTTAAAAAAGACATTGGATTTCCACAAGTCTGAATTGGAGAGTGCTCTCCATTTTTTGAGCATCAGGACCCAAACACTGAGAGACTCTCAAAGGTGTCTGAGTGACTAAAGGACTGTAACAACCGATGTATTTACAAAGAGAAAACGGTGCAAAATTTGGGGGATACGTTTTTCAGACTGGTGCGGTCTATCTCAATGTCTTATCAGATGTTAAAGATAGCCGCACTGAAGAAAATCTGAGTAATGAGATGTTGGATGAAGTTGACGACAAGTGCCAGAGTCAAGGTATTTGTTATTAGAATTTGTTTTAGTATTTTGTATTGACTGTTTTTAACAAACAAGGTAAGCAAAGAAATACATAGTGACAATCAAAAAACTTCAAAATAATGACATATGACCATTCAAGTCCCAGACAGTTTTCTGGAACGTAACTTGTTCGTAAGTCAGGGAGTGTCTGTAAACGCCGTCCACGCTCGGACGGAACCCCATCAACCCTTCTCCCCCTTTGGCCTCACATTTCCACGCGAGTGCATATCCGTCTAGAACAATGGACACAGGTTCTTCTTGGTATAACATTCTAAATTGTGACACACTTGTTAAGTGCAACGCTGAAAAGCAACCTGGACTGGTGCTTTTATTCTAATGTCCTTGGAGGATTTGGGCTCAGAAAATGCTGACTTGGGAAAGGACCTGGGCGTGGGCCTGGATCTGGGAGGGGTGTTGCGGTGGCGGAGGATTCTGCTGCTGGGGAGCTGGCTGGGGGCTGCCGAGGGACGCAGAGCCCACAGAATGGGGCGTGCCGGGAGAGTGATGCGGCGGAGAGCACTGGGATTGGTGTTGTTGAAGATGCTGGATTTGCTGCTGATGCATTTGCTGCTGCATTTGCATGTGCTGCATTTGCAAGTGCTGCTGCTGCTGCTGCTGCTGCTGCTGCTGCTGCTGCTGCTGCTGCTGCTGCTGCTGCTGTTGTTGTTGTTGTTGTTGGTGGATGTGGTGCTGTTGGAGCTGCTGCTGGAGGTGGTGCTGGAAGTGCTGATGCTGCATCTGCTGCTGGATCTGCTGGTGGTGCATCTGCTGCTGCTGCATCTGGTGGTGTTGGAGGTGCTGCTGCATTTGCTGCTGCATGGCATGCTGTTGCTGATGCTGATGCTGCATGGGCGGGCTCATCTGCGACACGGCTGTGGAATGCGCCATGGTCCCGCCGGAGCCCATCTGGCCGAGCATTTGCGGCATCGCTGGGGACATGTTTTGGTGGGAAACAGTGACCGAGGTGACGATTTGACTACCCCCGAGTCTCATCTGCAGGGGCTTGGGGGCGATGGCTCTTGGTAGGGCTTGCTGAAGGGCCTGGGAGGCCGAGGGCATGGAGGGGTGCTGATTGAGGGGCGAGGGCAGTACCAGGCCTGGAGAGAGGCTGGTGGAGGCCAAGGTCTGCTGGACAGACCGTATGGTCTGCGCCTCTGCGGATTCCGCCGCAGCCTGGACCCCCCCAAAAAAACAAAGACAAATCAATCAATTGATGTCTCACAATCCAATAGTTTTTAGGACAAAGAGAAAAACAAATATCTCACCTTGGAGACCAGACTAGCGCGGTATGCGGCCAGGGCCTTCAAGTACTCTTTCTTGGCAGCCTCTGTTTTGCTTTTGTACACCTGCAATGACACAAAAACAGAGACCAATGAGAGACCAGATATTGAAGGATGCTCCAACTTAATTTGCACCAAGCAGTAGAGTCGTTATTCAAGGTCGCAGAATGCACAACCTGTACCATGTATTCAAAAATGTCTCTCTTCTGGAGCTATACCAAGTTCTCTGCTACAAATGTATTTAGTTTGCAGAAAGAAAGAAGAATCTTTCAGAAGACACAACTGGTTCTTGAAAGAGGATTTGCAAGGGAACATTTGTTTTTTTAGAAGGAACAATTACTTCTTGGGAGTCTTTTAAGAGGAAAATGTCATTGCAAAAACAAAATAGTCCTTGAAAAGAATCTTTTTTTCAAGAAATGTTTGGTTCCTAGAAGACTCTTTCGGTAGAAACAAACCAGCAAGAGTCTTTAAGAAAGAAACAACAGGTTCATGAGTGTACTGTAGCCGAGCCGGTTTGTGAGCTACTGTAGGAAAAAGACTACTAATCTAAAAACTGCCGTTGGACGTACCTGTTTCTGCTCCTCCCCAAGACCGTCCCACATGGATGCTACGATCTTGGACACTTCGCCAAAGGTAGCGTTGGGGTTCTGACCCTTGATAGCGGCCTGTGTGTCTCGAAAGAACAGGGCATATGCCGACACCGGCTTCTGAGGCTCGTTTGGATCCTTCTTCTTTTTCTTTTTGGGTGTCTTAGGTTTTTTCGTGGGATCAACGGGTGCTGGCCTCTTTTCGCCCACAACCTGCAATGATGGAGGACGATAGAGGTTGCTCAGACACATCTACATACTTCCAGAAATATCTCACAATTCTTACGATCTTTTGGGGGAAATCTGATTACTTCCTCACCCTGTTGCCGTCATCCTGGTCATCTTCGTTGATGGAGCTAGAAGGCGACGGTGTGGCGGACTTGCTGGCCGGTGGCGATGGCGAAGTGTGGGCAATGTTGGGTCCACCCATGTTCAGGTTCAGCTGCGTGTTGAGATGTGATTGGTTGATGGTGGTCAGCTGATTCCGCGAGATCATTCCGTTGGGGCCGCTTATGTTGGCAATGGACTTCATCAGCATGGCTGGGTTCGCTGCATACTGGCGGATGTGGGCCGGTCCAACATTCTGTGAGAGTGAGACCAAAGGAAAAAGGGGGCTTTGTTAATATGGTAATGCAGTATTGATCCTCTGTTTTCATGTTGTGCATGCAGCTCAAGCGTCTGCATCTCAATCAAGAGGAAACGGGGTAGTGTCCCCATTCGCATTTTATAAATGACTTGTTTATGAAGTTATGACGAATTATTATGACTCAAACACTCCTGTCAACCATCTTAGAGGAGGAACATTTGGTTCCTGAAAAAAAGTCTTGTGGAGGGAACAACTGTTCTTGAAATAATCTTGAAGACTGAACAATGTTCTTGAAAGAGTTGGAGAAGGCACAGATTGTTCTTCAGAGAGTCTTGAGGAACACTGTGGACTTGAAAGAAAGTCTCTGATAATGAACAACTGGTTCTTGAAAGTGTCTGAGAAGAACCACATGTTTTTTTAAGTAGTCTGAGAAGAACCGAGTTGGACGCCTTTAAAGAGCAGCAACTGGTTCGTGATAGAGACTTTGGGCTTTTCGACAGAACAACTGTGTCTTAAAAGCCTTTGAGAAGGAACAACAGGCTCTTGAAAGAGTTTTGGAGATTTGACATGGAACCACTTAAATGTCTTTTACGACGTAACTACAGATTTTTGAAAGCATTTGAGACTGAACAACAGGGTCTTGAAAGAGTCTTTGAGAAGGAACAAGATGCTCTTGAAAGTGCCTGATGCAAGGTACATGTTTGCACAGGTTAGCATTGATTGCAGCTAGTTTGAAAGCAGCAGCCGTCCCGAAGGGCTGCCAGATCAGAGAGCTGACATGGAACAGAGGAGGAGATGAGAGCGCAACACAAGAAGGGGATTTGTTCCTTCTGGCTGAGTCCATCTGGTATTCAGCGGCACAAACTCAATCTCCACCTAAATCAACACATCATAAAGCAACGCATGAGGCTTTATTGAACGCGCCCAGCTTGCAGAAATATTATAACACCTTTTACGGACACCACATATTGTCGTCACTTCTCTCATTGCGAATACAATTTGTGGAGGGATGGAAGGTGTCGACTTACACGTGACAGGAAAATACTGCGAACAAAATATTTTGTTTTCTTCCAAACAAAAAAAAAATACATACACAAATTTGTAAGCTTATTTGCTTAGCCACCGCTCTTCCAAGTGCTTTTGTCATGACTGAAAACATGACGGGTTGCCGTTTGCGCAGTAAAAAGATGCATGCTGAGCTCATTAGTCGCGGCCATCTGTACGGCAATGATGCAGGCCGGGCAATGGGCCGTTGCGCCGTTTGTTTGGAATATGCTGATTACCTCAAAATGCTCCTTAAACATTGATTTTTTTTAAAAATTTTTATTTTAAACGCTAAGCAGTGCAGTGGAACCTCAAAAGTCAAACAACTTTGAAGTAGAGTTGGCAAACTTTTTGTTCTCACGGGCCACATTTCTTTTTCCCCAAATGGACAGTTTAGCTAGGTTATTTATCGATACGGTAAAGAATAATCTATATAAAATACTTAAATTCACCAATAGAATAATTGACACTTCTTATTGATAGTAAAATTTAGAATTAATTTAATTATAATAACTGGTTTGGTATTGGTATAATAAAACAAATGTATATGTAAAATACTTTGTTTTGTGAATATATTTCATTTAAACTAATTCAACAAATTATTTGTTCAAGGGAAACAGATGAAACACAAATGCATTTTAATTCACCCATTTTAGAAAAAAAATGCAAACGACAGACATTAAAGGACTTTTCATAATGTAAATGGCGGCTCGCCAGGCCGGATTCAAAACAAATTCATCACCAGAATAGCAATTGAACTCTGCCATGTACAGATGTTGCGACATGGTCCAATTTGGGTCAAAAAGGGAACGATCCATTACTTGGGTCAATTTGACCCAAAATTCTGGGTTGTATTGCACAAAAGAACCCCAAACCTCAACTATCATGTATTTTCAACTGTCACTGTTCTTGTGCGGACTATATTGAAGTAAGAATTTTCCAGAAAATTCGGCTCAAACTCAATTTTTTTTCAAATCTTTCTTTACTTTTGAGGCGTATAATGAAAAGTTCTTGATGGCATCTGGAACATGCATCCACCTATCTATCTGGAACAGATTATTTTCATCACAATGGATTACCATTGGGGAAAAAGTGTCTTGAAATAACAACAAATTGTAACAGATGTACTAACTTTATAGTACACGCATTATTTACACGCAGATTGCAGCAACAACAACAAATGGGGGCGCCTGACTGCAATCGGCGCGTAACGATAACAGCTAACGAATCATCTTGGCTCGCGGTCGCCTCGAGTGCGCACGAATGGATCGGTGCCGCCGTTCGTCGCTCGCCACCTCTCGTTTGCATTTTGATTGCCGTGTTGTCAGCCCCTGCCGACGAGATGTTTTGATAGTTGTCATCAATCTGCAAATAAGTCCTTATCTCCTGCTCTCAGCGGCTAAACAAGCTGCAATGTCTCTAATCAATAAACGTTGATCCACTTTGAAATATTCCTCACGTAAACATTGCTTATTTGATGCATTTCTGTTGCAGAATGAAAGCAACAACATGACTTTCTGGGCTTGGACGATACTCGCCCTGAGATATACTTTGGACAAAGATATCACAAAAATAAAATAGAATTGATGGAGAGTTTATGAACAGAGGCCGCGTGCGCTAAGCTGTAAGAGCACTGAAAAGAATGTTAACAAGTTCAATTTCCATTCAATCAATGGCCAGAGCTCTTGGAAATGTTCTGTGGCAGCAGAGGGCTAAAAATCATCTATATGGTAATTATGGCTGGATGAATCCCCCAGTAACTTTCGCCAGCATGAAAGGTCAGTCCTATTAAAGATAGTTTATCAGCGCTCTGCACATATTCCTTTACTGGGCTTCTAAATGGCGACATCATTTTTATTTTTAAAACACACACACACTCACATGCGAGCGAGTGCGCAAATATGGCCCCTCCCCCTTCATCTTCAGCAACTGTGCTTAAGCCAAATGAGAAAAATGCAATTGGGAGGGTTTGCTACAATGCAGGGGTGGGGGCTGTTTCGGTCCTCCGGGGGAAGATGACATTTATTAATAAATATGATGTAACAAGTAAACAATGAATTATTATTGCATGAATAAGTCTAACACAATGAAATAGCTCAAATTTCAGAAGATGCTTTCACACCGAAATGAAAAGTTGGGACAAAGTCAGCCTGGCGATTTTGCCCCAATTTGGAGACTATAACAGAAGTTCCTTTCACACATTTTGTTTCCACTGTCACGGTTCTGTACTGACCCGACATAAACTGCAGGAAATCTGACATTTTTCTGCCTTCTCATGTAGTATCAGCAACCATTTTAGACTGCCTGTTAGGGCTTAACGATTTATCATTGTGGGACAGAAATTGCAATCTCAAACAATGCGATTTCGAGGCAAAGCTGCGTTTTTTTTTTCCCGTTTTTTTTTTTAAAGGGTGCCCCACGTTTACAAACCAGGTCACACTAACCAGCGCCATACCAATTTAAAGAAAAAATAGTCCAGGAAGTAATTTCTTACTTATTACTATATGCAAGTCCGTGCAAAGCAGCAGCAACGAGCTGCGTGATGCTGATCATCTCCTCCATGGTGAACGATAAACTTCCCCACTAACAAGTAGCGTTTTAACCGAGGAGGCGAACGAGGAGTTGCTAAGCTTACTAACCGGTAAAGTGAAATACAGAATCGAGAAAGACCCGAAATAAGTGCTTAACTGTACAGTCGACTAAACACAAAGCTCCCTCCAAAAATCGAACATTTCCAACATATTTTCCCATTTTTTTTTCTGTTCGAATGTCATTCCTCTGAATTGTGCCTGCCAACTATCCACTCCCCCTAATCTTCCAAATGCATTATGGGCATTTAAACATTGTATTGTGATTCTGTGGTAAATCACAGAGTCCATCACACAGAAGGTCAGGCCTGAGTCTTTATTATGATCAATCATTTCTGACCGAGCACACGCGGCTCGCAGGCTCTCTGTCAAGGGGAAGCAAAGAAAAAGAAGAATCCACTCTTTTAAATTGATGTACGGCTCACGTCAGTGCTGATGGGATGCTTTCTGATGATTAAATTGGTAGAATAAGATAAGTAGTAAATATATTTCAAAAAGTATTAAAAAAAAATAAGCAAAATAAAATTACAGTGTACAAAAAAAGAAATAAAATATAATGAAAAATTAATGGAATGCAAATTTTGTAATTATATATTAATTTTTTTTTTTTAAATATAACCTTAGTTCTAGTCATTTGGGCGGTTTTACTTGTTCCACATCAATGGTTTTCAATCAGGTCACGAACAGATTAAAGCGACACTATTTTGCACCCAAAGCAACAGCTTCACATAATATAAAAAAGTCATGACCATAGCAACCCACTTTCAAAGGCTGTAATATTTGCAGATCACCCCGCACATTTATCATGCTACGTTAGCATGGATGCT
The DNA here is from genome assembly GCF_059441095.1 of Idiotropiscis lumnitzeri. NCBI lineage: Eukaryota > Metazoa > Chordata > Actinopteri > Syngnathiformes > Syngnathidae > Idiotropiscis > Idiotropiscis lumnitzeri. The sequence goes on along the minus strand of NC_142395.1, from coordinate 14,724,839 downwards.
AACGTCACAGGAACTATTCAGCGCCTTGGATTAATTCTGCCTTCTTGACAGGTGTTCAGGCCAGGATGTATCCTTGCGACTGACACCAAATTCCAACTTTCCCGTGACCCTGAACGGGATAATCGGTATGAAACATGGACGGGCGCATGGACATGACATTGGAAAACAGAGATTGCATTACAAGACAACTACTGTATGTTTTTAATCCAATCACAAGAGGACAGACTGAGGCCATTTTCTCTGTGTCGTTCGTTGCACATGTCAAGACACGGCGAAGGCATCAGGTGTTCTTTGGCAAAATACCCTCAGTGTGCAGTAGAGAACATGGGGGGGGGGCAGAAATTGTGAATTAAAACGACAAGCTGGCAAGCTGTACCCTCTGGTATGATTGGGTTGAGCATAAACAAGGGAAAGGGAACACATTGGGAAACCAAAAAAAAATGGGGAGTTTGGAGCTTGTTAGGAGAGCGGATTAAATAATGACTTTGCAGTCAGGCGTTGCATTGCCCCTAACGAGGTGAACAATTTGCAAGATCTGCGTTGTGCATGAGGACTGAGGAATTAGCGTAACACTTGGCAAGGCGATAGAAACTTCTGCAAATGAGGCCAGGTATATTCACAGGCTGCCTTTCATAGTAGTTCTTTAAAGAAAGAGAGAAGACTTTTTTTTTCATTTTTTTTTAAACACTGAGTGTAAAAGCAAGTATTTCTCCAATTTTTTTTTCTGTTATACTGTTCGATATACAATAGGAGACTATTATCAGCATTGCTTCATTTGTTTCATTCAAATCATTGTGGCCATCCCTTCAAATGGGGCCTCTTCACACTCTTCCCCTGGGAGAACCACATCTTAACATCCTTCCTGGCATCAAAATCCATCCATCAATTTTGGGCCCCCTCAACACTAACAGACTGAAGATCGGCAAAGTGGCCTAAAATGAAACAGGCACACATGTCTGTACTCCACAGTTAATGCTTTCCATTTATCCATTTTTTTTGTTGTCAAAATAAATCCTGATTTCAATAATTACGAAAATAATTGTGATTAATATTTAACAGCCCTAACTACAAATAACATTTACTTGAAGGCTTAAATAATACAGATGCTAAATACGAACAAATCATTAAAATATATTGAATTACATCATGAATATAAAGGGCCAGTGCCGGTTCTGGCAGGGCCACCATAACACGGCTCGTGGTGTCCTTTCCTGTGTTTTGTGTGAAACGCAAGTCTGGATGAATGCCGTATGTTCAGTTACCTCCCTGCCAGTGCAAATTTGCATGATTTCTGGACAAAGCAGTGAACAGGAAGCAAACAAGACAAATAAAAAATTTTATTGCAATATTGCGCTGTTCATTTGTTGGCCCCTGCAGCCACAACAAAGACGTGAGCTTGTAATCATGTACATGCGCTCGCTTGTCATTCTTTTATCAGCGTGCTGACAGCAATGACAAAACACGCCTCTCAGGCCCTCGTAAATCATGTCTGCAAACTGAGAGCAGCACTTATCTCGTTTCAAAAGTTCTCTCTTGGAGAAATAAATAAATTCAGGTGAAAGGAGTGAGAAATCCCATTGTGGCAAAGCTTTTGGGAATCAATCCCATTCAGGAACAAATGAAGGACCATCGGTATTTCTTTTTTTTTTTCCGGCGGCAGAATGTGCGATGGCCGATAACGAGCGGCAACCTACTTTCTCAGCTTTGAAATAAGAGTCCAATCAGACACATGAGCCATGCAAATGGTCTTAAAGGAGGAATAAATGCCGGGGAATCAAAATCTAATCCTCCAGCAAGTCGTGAGAACGGTCCGGAATGTAATTGTGTCAAGGTTCCTCCAGATGTACCGAGCTTAACTGACCGTGAAATGAAAATTCTTTAGGCACAGGCCTAGTGGGGCCCTCACTTACTGTACGGGATGTTTTAAAAAAGAAAAAAAAAAGCGGCAATTATCTTGTGGGCCCTGGAGCACGGAGGCAGGGAAACGGAGCTGTTAAGAGTTTATAGCCCTTCTCTCCTTATGGAATGTAAATAAATGCAGCGGAACCAGGAAGAATATGACGCAAAAAGTCAAATAACATTCAAATGTTGAGGACTCATCAAAGGGGTTAATTATTATTTTTTTTTCATAGTTTTTTTTTTTTTTCTTTTGAGTGACGTCAACAGAGAACTTCAGCGGTGATGAAAACCAGCAAAAGTGTGACAAAGACGCAACTCTGAACCTTATTGCGATCTGGTACAGTAATCCATACAGTATAGTGTGTATGTTCTGGTTGCTCAGTCCAATTAAACTTATGATTAACTTGCTTCTTATTTGGCTTTTTTGTGTGATGACACCTAGGGCTGGGTTTAAAAAAAATAATATTTTGATTTGAATTGATCTTTTTCGTAGCCCATATCGATTCATAAAACTGTATATCGATACTTTTAATGGCATCTTTTTCCTTAAATTTACGAGACTTAACACGTCAAGCGAGATCTTGTCACTACGTGAAAGTAGCGCAAAAATGTACGTTATTAATGGAAATGCATTCTACATCGGCGTCCTGAACAATATAGCTTAGCTTCCTTGTTTAAGCTTCCCTTCAAGCCATTTCTGATATTCACTCCGAGGAAAGACATTAAAACGGTTCAAGGCACCTCAATATTGTCATCATCTGGACCAATCATGCTTTTTGTCCTTTAGCTTCTACTCCGCTAAATGAATCAGTTTTTTTTTTTGTTTGTTTGTTTTTTTCCGAAATAGACAAGCAGTCATCCAGTTGACATTTCCATTTTTCCTCCTCAGTGGTCCTATGCAGCGTGGCATTTAAGAACACCTTTTTTCCCCAACCTGAGACAACAATCTCACACTCCTTCCCTCTACTCCACAATTGACCGTCTCACGTTGGGGGAAAGCGTGGATGAAGCAATATATTAAAAGCGACGATTTAGAGTATAAAAAAGCGAGGAGCGACATTGCTTAAGAGATTAACATGTTGCCGTAGCAGCCGTTTTAATCCGAATAGTCCAATCAAATCGCTTGCCAAACTAATATTTTCACACCGCTGTTCTTTCAGACCCTCAGAAGTGGAAGAGCTGTTGCACTCACCGCCGATTGGCCGTTGTTGATCGCCATCCCTTCCTGGTCCATCATGTTGCGCGAGATTGTGATGGAGGGCAGATCCAAGCTCTGAGGTGGGAACTGAGGGATCAGTGAGCCCCTGTGTTGCGCTGGAGGCTCCGGCATGGTGTGGAAAGGTGAATCCCCTTCAGAGAGGCCGAGGCCGGACTCCATTTCGGGCGGCGGGGTGATGGGAGGAATCTCAAACTCCTCGTCTCCCAGACTGGGTGTGTGAAAGGTCTGCAAGAAAGAGGAGGGGAGAAAACATTGTTTTTCGGAAGTTGTCTAAGTACATTAAAATGTAGTATTTTATGGAGAAAAAAAAATCAAGTTGAAATCACAGAGCATGAGAGGATGTGCGATAAAGGCACTTAATCTCTAGGCATAGAAAATGTTAGGTTGAAGTGCACTGAAAATACACGTCACACACTAGAAAGCTTGAAAAAAAAACATTTTCAAAGATGATTACACACGGCCAGGAGTATTTCTTTTTTGTTCCTCTCGCCTGCACCCTTAAATCTGCTCATCAAACAGCCTAATCCTTCTGCCTTTGGAATTAAAGCTTTCCGACACGCTTAATTTGCTTACGCGCCTTCTCGGAGATGGGAATGTTACACACTTAGGTCTTGTTTTTAAGTGCAATGTTGCGTTAAGCCACTCCTCGGGAAGTGGCGTATATTCATAAGCTCACAATGACCACACGGACGCCAAAGGACAAAGTGTCAAAGGTGCTGACAGGTGATTTTTCAAAATAATGATTGATTCAAAAGCTAAAAAAAAACAAAAAAAAAAAAACAAAGGCCGAAGTGGGCCGAATCATCTGATAAGGAATTGCCGGTCACTTTTGCAAGACTGTTTCATCCTCGACGTGACTATAATTGGGCTTGAAAGGCGAAATAAGGCATTTATGATAATCACAAAGGTCTTTTTTCAAGCACAGTTTAATTTTCAAAGAACTGAGATGAAAGGCACCATGACAACGTTGCATCGTTTCACCAGACATAAACCGACAAAAAAAAAAAAAATCAAGAAACATGATTTCTGGCGTGATTACGTGAGCACAAAGACACCAATACAGCTTCAGCGGTGGGTCAAAATATTGGCTCACCTGTTCTTGACATTTAACTCGCGGAAGGGGAAAAAGTGCTTTTCTTTTTTTAGTTCCTGTTTATGAAAAAAACTATAGAGCGAAAAATAATAAAAATAAATAAATATTTAAAAAACATAAATAAATAGAAAAATAAAATAAAATCTAGCTATAATTCAAATTCCCAAACTATAATAACCCTGGAACCTTCCAGGAGCAGAAACTGTTATTACCATTTTCATTCAGAAAACAGAACCGGTTCACGCTCAGTTCACAGGGAGCTAAAGTCCAATTTGTCAAAATGCCAGCCTGTGTCAGCCTGCGTGCTGAATACATTACAAGCACTTCCACAACTGTTCGCTACGAGCTCTCCGCTGTCATAAGCTTCAGTCCACTCAAAAAGTCCCAGCCATGCCAACATGCCAATGAAAAAAATAAAAGTTAATAAAGTGAAGTGCCACAAGTCAAGCAGGGAGGAAAAGCGCCATAGATCCTCCATCCTTGTCGCATTCATTCATCTCTTCCGGCTTCCCCTGCCGAGGCGGGTTAAGCTGTATGCTGGCGATGAGACCTCGTGACCCCGATCTCCTCTGTATTATATAATGCAGCAATCGAGAAATTCTTTGACAGCAAGGTGAGGCATAATGAGCACAAAACGACGCTTTAGGCACATTTCCAATGTAGTAGCAATAATAGTCGGAAGCTTTTCCTTTTGTTTCAACTAACAGAGCAGAACAAGGTGTGACTACTACTACTAAACACTATATACCGAAGATCACTTGCATTTTTTTTAGCGTTTATTATCGAGTCACTTGATAATACTGTACATGTAAACAGAAAGTAAAAAAAATAAAAATAATCAGATCTAGGCACTCATAATGAAAATATATGAAGCATGCTTGTCTATGTTTTTGTCTTTGGTGAAGGAGTATGTATCTCATTGTCCAATGTTATTTGGTTAAATAAATAAATAAAAAATTGCAATAACGAGTCTCATTGATCAGTTGAAGCGTCACCACAGCTGCTGTGTTAGTCAGGAGGCAGGAGTTTTTCCTCAGTTCATGACAGTCCCGGACAACAGTGTTTCCACGGTACGAATGGCGCACGATGAATTCGTTGGTGCAGAATCGTAAGAGTACGCTTGCTGTATTCGCTGTACTAGATTTTGGAGCCAATCGTACTCATCTATCATCAGTGGTTTAATTTTTAATGAACAACAAGAAAGTTGATGACATGCAGTGATAGAAACAGGCAGCAGCATCACTGCTGGGCCATCCCCTCTGCATGTTAATGATGATACTAATTAACATATTCACCAGAGGCCTTCAGTGCAGTCAGATCACATTTGGAACAAGAAGGGTTGAAATATGTCTCCTGTCCATGAGGAAAGACCCCCTCTTGGGTGTTTATTTATTTTTTTTGTCAGATCCTGCTGGACGAAGCATGGTGTCACGGTGTCGGTAACACCGCCGCGAGTCATTTCCAATACAGCCACGCTAATTCCACACCAGGAGCAGCTTAGAGTGGGGCTGTGATTGAAGATTAACAAATGCACAGTCTAATTTTTTTTCATCGCCGGTTTATTTATGCATTCAAACGGTTCTGGAAAGTCCAGCTGAGCCAAGTGCCAAAACAACTGCTGGCAAGGAATGGAAGTGCACGTTCATGTTAAGTGGGCAACATTGGCAGGTATTACAAGGTATGAGATGTGTCGAGAATGAGCACTCTTGTGCACGTCGGTGGAAAAGGACACTTTGGAATCTCTCATCACGGAGTCGGACTAAAAGTGGACGTATGCACATAAGACGAAAATGCCGTTGGATAAAACAGCTGTGAGTAGGAAGCCTTTGCTTGGTAGGTCACATTCTACTTAGAATAGTGTGCACCATTGGTGGACGGTCAGGGCCAGCAAGGCCTTCACTATTGGCCTAACATAACCAAAAATCAAGAAATCATTATTAAATTTATGTAACTTTGATAAAAGTTGACCTTGTACAATATCAGCTTTCGAATTTTTTTTTTTTTTTTATAAATCTTGCTCACCCTATCCGAACAAAATGTGATTGGTCCACATATAAAGCACATTGTTTGAATTGCAATAAGAAGATTACAACAATGCTTACAGAAACAAACATTAAAAGAAAGATGGCTGAATTGTTATCAGTGGATTGTTTTTTTTTCTTATCCGAGTGCCACCAGGCTGCTCTTTCAGGGAGAGAGAACAAAAAGCTTTTCAGGCAGTACTCCCAGCCCTTCAATAAATGTACTAATGCGATTCACAGATGCAATAACCAAGACATGTTGAAGGGAGCAGCATGTAATTACTGAACATAGCCGGCCGGCCTGCGAATCAATGGCAGGCAGGATTAAGGATCCAGTTTCAAATGAACAGACAGCCAGAGTGCAACCGCTCAAATGACAACATCAGCCACCGAAAGCCCTAATCAACATTATTTCAAATTTGTAGTCCATTTCTACATATTTATAGTTCATTAGATGTCTCTAATGTGATTGGCAAAGTAAAGGGATACATCTGAGTGGAAGACAATCTTACCGGACTGGATCTTTTACTCGCGGGAGTCAGTCAAAGCGATTTGCCAGCGAGGATGTATGCTTTAGCAGGCACAACCAGGTCATCTTATCTCATCCTCTAAGTGCATCAGGTAAATGATACACCAGCCATCAAAACGCCACAGTGGATGCAAAATCATTCGAAATATATGCAATACGTTAGCAACCAATCACGGTGGGATGGAAAGCTTCATTGCCTGTGCCTCAAATAGACACCTTGCATTTCTCATCAGGATGAAAAAAATGAACTTTCTCCAATCATAGACCCCCTCAATCACACAAAGACCTTAAAGATCACTGTTGCTAACCAAAACAGCAGCAGAGTTGGTTTGTGCAGTATTAAAAGACACTTTTATTCCTGGTAATGCTGAAGCACTGCCACAATTGCTTTCAGCGCAATGGCCGTGGGCACGCCAAACTCTCTTTCGGTCTCTGATCAGAGATGCTATCGGTTACACAAAGACATTAGCGCAAAGTGCAGTCTAACTGCATGCATGGGTGGAGTTTATGTTTTGGGGGTATTTGGGTAGACAGGCGCAGGTACAAAGGGGCGTTTGCGCCATTGTGGGAGTGAACACAGCTGCCACTCATTCCTTTTCAATTCAGCGGCGAAGAGGGAGGCGCGTCGTCTTTGATATTGAGGAAGCGGAAATAGACTCGTGCAGAAGATCGAAGCTTGCACAATATGTTTAGAATGAACTGCAAGCAGACTTCTACTTGTAAAGTTGAACACAGATCACCGCAGTGAAGGGGGGCTTGGAGACCAAGGGGGGAGTTTTAGTAAACCTAGTAAAGATGATGATAATATGTGTTGAATGAATTTATTTCTACGATTCCGAGGGTTGGATGCACACCGTTGTCATCTTATGAATGAAAGACATCAACCAAACATATCAGCGGAGGGCAGAAGCTGTCTGCCTGCACCTCGATCAGATGAATCAAAATGACATTCGACCACCTGCACCACAACTTTGCTTTCACGTGGTCTGAAGTCACCAAATTGTGAGGTGCTCTGGGATTGTGTACAGTCTAAAAAAAAAAAAAACTCTCAGCCTGCTGGAATGCCCAACATTGAACGGCGCAGTCTGCCACATCCCCAATTATAGTAAACAAGACTTGCACAAAAATGGAGATACAACAGTTTAAGTTCTTAAGTTGCAAAGCAAAACAGCAGCAACGAAACTCTCCAATAACTGACTGGATGCATTAAGATGTAATCGAGTTTCTTGTGCAGCATTAAAAGTCACTTTCACACTGCAATGCCAGTGCAAAAAGCTCGCTGAAGCAGGAAGTAGTGAAGTGCATGCTTACACAACCGATGCGGGTTACCTTATTAACATAATTCTGACGTAGAGTGATGTTTCTGCGCGACAGCCACAATGACTTTCATCACGGAGGCATGGGCACTTCACATTCTGGTCAGCTGACACTACCTCAACACCTGGAAATACTCAAAACTACTCATCCCATGTTGGTACGTTACACGGACAAAATGTTGACGTTGATGACCGGTGTGAATCAACGACGATGAGAATTCCTCTGGACTCTGATATTGTGTTCGTAAATACTGTACGTTTCAGTTATTGGTGACCTTTATACCAACAATGAATTTTCTAACTTTTGTCATTTGTCAGAAATGTATAAAATAGACAAACGCAATTTCTTTTTCAAATGCTTGCAAGTTAGAAGTTGGATTAGATGTCAAACTAAAGATACATTTATATGTTAACATGAGGAATCTCTACCTGAAAATTGCCTTTTTTTAATATTGTGACTCAGATTGACATGATTTCAGACTAAATTAATTATTTCTAGTTATTTTTAATTATTACTATTTTCTCCACTTTCTTTTGTGGGGAAAGTGTTTGCTTCTATTTGCTCTCGTCTTCTAAAACTTGAAAACCATAAATTAAAAAAAACAAATTGAGGTCTCAACCTGCAGTTGTGCAAATAAGCACTCCTTGCTACTTCTACACACCGAATCTACGAGTGGGTTGAAGAAACCTGACAATGAGGCCTTCATGCTTCTTGTCCTCTATCTCTTTATCTCCGCTCTGTCCTCCTTAGCAAGGAGCAGTACCATCTGTGCCCAAACACTGGAAACAGTTGTTCCTTTTGATAAAGTGCAAATGAGTTTGGCTGTTTTTTTTTTTTCTTTGCTTTCTATAACTCAAGGAGCGACCTTCATTTACCAAACTCCCATTTCCAGCCCACCCCACCTTCTTTTCCTGAAGTGTCCGATTGGGAGCTAACAACTCGGGTCTCGCCACGTACGGAGGGGGATCATCCTGTACATTTTTCTATGCCAGGTGATTATATCCCAAAAAATATTGTTGAACAGGGCCAATTGTTTTCAATAATTCATGGCGGGAGATGTGATTGTCTTCTCACCCTGGTCCCTGTTTTCAATTAATAGCTTTCACACAGGTCTCTATTGGAGCTGAGAAAATTGCTGGGTTGACTTTGTCACCCCATTCTGTGACAGTACCGTTACCAGAAGAATAGCGACACAGCCAGGAAAAAAAAAACTTTTACGGGCAGTGTAAGGTTCTAGGGCTTAACGATTTTAGGAAAAAATTATATTGCGATTTTTCTGACCGATATTGCGATTTTGATTTGATTTGCGACTTTCTTCGCAATGTACAGTGACATTTACGAACATGACAGAAAATGCCATCATACCATTAAAAACAATAAAAGCTATTCCTGGAATAATGCAAGGACACTACCGAAGTTTTGTGAGTAAGGCAGTTCTTTCTCAAGTTTTTAAAAACCATCAAGGATCATTTATATGTAATTGTGGATATGAAAATGTGCTATTATTTTGACTGATGTCAATAAAACACGTATTCTGTATATATCTCAAAACTCAGTACTCTGTAGTGCAGAATAGTGCAAATATTATTGATGACATAAATATTTAAAATATGTTTTGACACCGGGCCTTTCCTCATGACAACATCCGCTGTTTACATGTTCTGGTCTGAGAGCATCTGTTAAATTACTAATTACTACTAGCCGTCTCTTTTATATCTAGATACGTATTGACATTTCTGTCAGAGTTACTGGCTCGCCGCCCTAATGCGGTTCTAGCCAGACTTGTGTTAAAAGTCGGCTGTACACCTAAGCACTTTTAATCAGTAACCCACTGGTTAGTGTGACCTGCTTCAGGTGCGTGGGGCACAAGAGCGCTTTAAAAAAAAAAAAATAAATAAATAAAAATAACGCAATTTTGACGATCTCAAAATCTCATTGGCTGAGATCGCGATTTCAGTCCCAAAACGTTAAATCGTCCACCCCTACAAGGTTCTTCGTATCCATAGCCTCTTTTTCTCAGATATTCAGAAAAATGGGCACCAAAAGAAGATCTGTCATTTATCCGTCTCTGCCTTTTACAAAGGCCAACCAATTCCATGGCAGTGCTGTTCAAAGAGAACAGAAACAGAAAAAAGAGTATCATGCGGTAAAGAACGGGAAGACCAAGTTGACCCGGGCGTCATTTTTCTTCTTTGGGGCAGTATCTGAATGAAAATAAGACTGTGTTGTCCTTCCAGATCAGAGACTTGCGAAAAAGGTTGAAAAATGTCATCTTTTTTTCTGGTGACGCTCTTTCGCGTGAATAGCACTGACATATAGAATCGAGGAGGGAAGTCTACCTGGCAATTTTGGGTTTCTTATCAGTTTGGAAATGCGGCAGAAACACAGAATCAAAACGATCTTCTAAATGTGTTAAAACACACAAGGTTTGAGGCCTTTCTAGAACTACAGCAAACAAGCCACCATCACTAAATTTACATTTAGAAGTGAAACACAAAATTACAGCGCGTCTGTAGAGCAGAAAAATGAAAGACAGTCAGATCTCTGTGCGAAAGAAGCCTCAAAGCACAACACAATTTCTGTTTGGATGCCAGCGGGCAGAACTGCAGAACCGCTTTTCAGCTTCTGCAATATGTCTTTGAGAAGTAAAGCAGGCATGTACTGTAATTGTCATATTTGCGGTACATCAGTGCAGTCACATCGCATCAGCGTCAGCTCCTCGGACGTCAGCAGCAGATAATGCAAGATGTGAGCACTGAGCTACCTGTGTTGTCGCCGAGTCTCGGGACAAACGATGAGGCAGAAAAGTTTCAGGCAATAAAAATAACCTGAGCGGAGTGGAGTAAAAGGAATTCATCCATATGAAAAGTAGAGAGGGCTTCATGGATATTGGGCTTATTATAATGGAATTGATGCTTAGAAGTGGTGAATTATGAGGCACAAAGAAATGAAAAAGAGCTCTATTATTCATGGAATGGGGCCAATGAAAAGAATGAACTGAATGGAAAGGAAAGGATACCGAAGGATTACCAAGGAAGGCGAGCTATGTTCCTTCTTCTTCTTGTTTAAATAACACAAGTTTCCAATTTTATAGACATTTCATCATACAACCAAAACAAATGAATTTCCAAGTGAAGTTCAATCTAAAAATAGTGAAAAGGATGCCTGGAACGTCGCACAAAGAAGAGATGTTGAAGGGCCATCATGAAATCTCCTGAGAGTTTAGCTCATTGGGCAGCTGAGCGATTTGAGTCTTATCACATCTGTCAGCCTGTCTCACGATTGTAAAAAGGAAGGGGCTCAGAGTTGATCCCTGGTGCAGTCCCAGGTCCACCCGAAACTTCTCGCTCACATCTACAACACACCTCAACACCGTTCTGCTGCTCTCATACATGTTCTGTAGTGTTCTAACATACTTTCCTGTCACTCCAGACTTCTTCGTGCAGAACCATTGTTCCTCTTTCAACAAAAACACAACATAGCTCCCGCTGACCTTTGAACTTCTCCATCAGCACTCTCAAGGCAAATAATGCATCTGTAATACTCCTCCTATGCATAAAACCATAGTTTTGCTCACAAATACTCAATTCTTTCCTGATTCGAGCCTCCACAACTACTTCCTATAATTTCATTGAGTGGCTTTCTTTTCTCTACAGTGACCACAACTCTTCACATAGCTCTTGTTTTAAAAATGGGCACGGGCACTGGTATACTTTTCCTGCATTCCTCAGGCATCTTCCCACCTACTAGAATCCGACTGAACATCCCGGTCAAAAATGACGCATTACATTAAGGAAGTACAGCATATACAGCAAATGACATATTTCTGCAGCTGTACGTTCCACCCTGAAAATCAGCAATATAAACGGGCACAAAATCTGAACCGCGACAGCGGCAGGAATGCCGTAAAATGAAATGTATTTAGTTCACAAATTTCTTAAAATGATCGCACAAAGTCATGTATACTCACATCACTAGCAGTCAGCAGGGCGCCATTCGCTTCTGACATGTTCATGTAGTTGTTGTTCTGGAACTGAAAAGAAACAACAAAAACATCATCAACTTGCTGCTCTGCTCAGAGTGGACAGCCGTCACTCAAGCGAGCTCACTGCTTCATGTTTACACACTGCCTTTGAACAGTATTTTTTTTAAACACTCGCACGATGCCACGCTGCCACTTTGGCCCCCTCCACCCCATGAGTGTGTCACACGGAGGCCCGAGCTGATTCAAAGTGGAAAGTAATGAGACGCCACTCTGTCTATTCAGAGGCTTTGGGGATGACAATTAAATGCGTTTGCATGACAAAGACAAGTATCAAGATGCACTGGCGGCTTATTAACTTCACATAACCTGTGGGCGAGTAGTGATACCACACAAGGTCGAGTATGTTAAACATATGGGGGCGAGTGTGACGCAGGGTAATTAGAGCGAGTTAATGTGAGTAGTGGCACTATTAGAGCGAACCTTTCCCAAACTCCCACAAGCCACGCATCATCCTTAAACAGTTGGCGCACCCTCTTGCACCCTCCCAAAAAGAAAAAATACAATCGGAAAAGCTTTTATCGCAAATTAAGCCATGCACCCGCTTCACTATCACGGCAGAGCTCACATTTTTTTTTTTGGGTAAAGAGTTGGTGAAATATTTTTAAGGCACAAGCCATACACTTCTAATCTAAAATAATGGAGGTTGTAAACGCCACATGAGTGTTTAAGCTACCAAAATCAAGCGCTTTTCAACGAAATGTTTTCACAACCTCTGAAACCCCCATCCTGACCCATGCATCGCTTGCTGGAAAAGTGGCAGCCACTTCCTTTCTTTGGGAACACAAGCATGGTGAAAGGTCGGAACAATAGGACAGAGAATGAAGAATTATGGGCTAGCAGCTGGGTCAGGCAGGACAATGCACCTCTGTGTGGAGTGGGGGCGACCCACGCAAAACCCGGTTTGGGTTGAGGGGGGTTGGTGTAAGAATTGCGGGTTCGTCGTTAAACTTCTTACGTTTCATCAATCTTTTGTGTGTGTGTGTGTCCTGGAAAAAAAAATCACCAGGAACGCAAGTTGAGGAGAAAAAGAAGAGGAAATAAAACAATGTTTTATCTTTGCGAAGGCGAAACAATAGCGGGAACGAATTAAGATCAGAGCCTACGTATGACGTGCATTCATATATTTTCCAGCCTTTTGTGCCCGTTTTTTTCCCTCCCCATCTCCTTTTATTTCTGAGCAGTTAGTATGCGAATGTAATTACCGAAAGGACTTGAGCTAATCAAGTAGGAATGGTATCCATTAATTAGTCTGCGCCCTGGAGGAAGAGAGAGAGAGAGTGAGTGGAGAGGGGGGGGGGCTATGTTAACAGCGTTCCGCATCAACGGGAAGTGGTTGTCGGAGCAGGTGGTTCGCAGCCTCTGGTGCCATCACACCAAAAGATGTGCTGCTCAGACCCAGTTGGATCAGGACAGTCACGCTTCCGTTGCGGCCTCACTTCTCAAAACTGGTAATTAACCCGAAAGCTGAACTTATCTTGGAAAGAGTTACCACGCCAATTGGATGGCAAACTGGAGATGTTCTCGTCTATTCAGGCAGGAGGAACATTGGGCTGACTGCGGCAGCTGTAAGTGGATGGCAAGAACGAGAAGCCCCTGCAAAGTCAACCTGGCAAATGTCCACTTTCTGAGAAAGTATTCAACCCTTTCACACCATCACAAATAAAACAGCGATTTTGTCTGCCTTATTCCTTGTCAAACTCAAAAAAGTTGACCTGGAGATTTTGCGCCTTTAGAGGTTGAATCAGGAGTCGCCATCTCACTGCTTGTACAAGTTGATTGCACATTTGTCCATTTTTCATTTTGTGTTGCGGATCTGAATAAGACCTGCTGCCCACTCATCGGAATGGACCATCGCAAAAAGAACAAATGGCTGTCATTTTATACTCAGACACTGAGCGATTGAGCCCGGTACATCTAAAGGCCTCAACACACCAATCCGTCGTCGGAAAGACGGCACCCGTCGTCTGTTTGGTGTAGCGCGCCACTTCGTCTGGCCGGTTCCCCATCTCATCCACAGGTTTATATGAAATGATGAAGTATTGCTGTAAAACTCAGTATATGCATTCCGTGTATGATTGGCATGTCCGCCGCAACTGGCTGGTTCAAGTTCAAATTGGTACCAAAGGCCCCTTTCACACTGTCTGGAGAGTCAGAATTTTTTGGCCTTATTTTTGTTCCGTATGCCATAAATGGCACAAAATGGCACTGAAGCAAAATTGTGTTGCCAGGATATTTAATTACATAGATTTAATAATATTTCCATGTATTTTATTGTGATGTTGATCAGACAACGATACAGACTTTAAAGTGGAGCTGGTAGTTTTCTACTTTTGGGGAAGTATCCGAAGAATATTTCACCATGCCTTCAAAACCCAGCATGTACCCACCTTTTTTCAATGTTGCTATTCTGCATGAATGACATTGACATGGAATAGCGGGACCAACTTGTTCTGACAAATTTCCGCCATAAGAGCCTTTCAAACCACCTGGAAAAGCTGTCACTTTTCTGCTATTTGGTTTTGTTTAAATGACGAAGCCAATGCAGCAATATATTGTCGGAGGGGACTTCTGCACTGCCAAATTGACAATAATGTAATTGCTGGACACTGTATTTGTGTGTGGAAGTGCACAAGTGCAGCAATATCCTAAATTTGCAGGGTTATGCGTTAAAGGTGAAGGTAGGAGACATAATCTTCTGTTACTCTGTTAAAATAAAGCAAAAAACTTACTGAGGCGCAAAATGAATTCAGTTCCACGCACGTTTTAAGTTGACATCCATAGTCAACACAATTAGTTGAAATGTCATACATGAGGATGGCAACTTCATGAGCACGCTAGAGTTTATACATCAGTAAGCCACGTGTCATAAACTCAAACAGCAACAGACGAGTACGGTTGAGTTGCACAGCGAAAGCGCGGCCATCGATCACGATCGTCAACGTGATAATTAGCGGTGTGATGTCCCCGTGGGGCTCTGTTGTTTTTATTGGCTTTCAACGGGTCCGGTCCTTAAAGAGTGCTTTGCAATCTCCCCGGTGAACATCTTAAGAAAGCATCCCCTGCCACCTGTATCAATCTTGCCCGCTAAAAGCTGTTTCGTGTCTCCGAGCAGAGGGGACTGAAAGGCTTCAGTGGAGAAAATTGGGATTGTTATTCCCAATTCATTTTTTTCAAAGAGGAGGAGGAGGTGCTTCATGTTCTTGGAGTCCAATGCCAGATAAAATTAAGTGTGATTGGAGGGGCTATGCAGCTGATGGTAAAATGGGTCAGCGCAGACAATGAAGGCTCTGTAATTAAAAATGATGGGAGGAATGAATGTGCGTCTCTCTGTATGCAGAATTGAAAGCATTATCGTCTACCTGAACTGCTGTTTATTGCTTCCGCTTCCGTCAATCACTGAAGTTAACGTCAGTAAATAAACAATTAAAACATAGTTTTTGTTTTTCATGCGGCAAAATAAGCAAGCCCAATGTGGTCTTAGCTAATTAATTGTAATTACCCTAAATAATGTCAAACTATCAGGTGACGGCGAGCATTTATGTCTGCACTGACTGGTCAAATTCAGTTATATGTGTGCTAGATATTAGACTGTTCAAATAAGCTAAAACTTTTTAGCTGGCAACAATTTACGAGGCGTAAAAACAGTCTGCAAACATCATAGCAACCTTTTGAAACCCATCTTGAAAGATTAAAGGCATGATTATCCTGTAGTGTAGGGTGTGCAAAGACATTTTTTTTTCCGAAACCAAATTTGCTTGTGCTATTGCCAGAAGAGTTTGCCAAGCTTTTTCCATTTCTTGATCTACTCCAACTGTTTCTTCTTCTTTGTCGTTCTTGTGGGTGAAACTCTGAAGAAAGTCGATTTATTTTTACCTGGCCACTTCTTAAACACATTCAGCTGAAATGTCAAGAGGCAACAACATTACGTGCATTCAATAAAAATGCATTACAGTTTTAATAGAAAAAGGTGGCTTATGGCAGATGCGGTTGATTAAATTTAGCAGCATAAAGCGAAAGCCACACAGTGTTTGTATTCGTCTTGGAGCACAAAGCAAATTCCTTCAATAAAAGAGTATTAAGAGCGCTACACCGATGCTGAGATCGATGTGAACAGACAGCTATTTAAACACAGCACGCCACGTGAATACAAGCATATTTTCTTTTGTATGTGTCAATTTTGAGATGTTTTCTTCCCCTTTCTCACCTCTTCTTGAAACCGCAGTGCGGGAATATTTGTGTGAAAGAAATAAAGTCCGGTGGGAAATAAGACATTTTGCAGCTGTTATCCCGCACAAAATTATTTCAACCTTTGGGGTGAACACAATATTGCACCGATATAACCGCACCGCACCCCGAATCTGATGGAGTAACCACACATCAGCAAACATGAGTGTGGAACACTAACATCCGTGTCTGAGGACCGCCAAGGTCCGCATGCGTTAACATCATCATTCTGAACATCAAATATTGCGTTGCATGTGAGATCACAGAAAAACACATGGCAGGGCTTCTTAGAACTTTTATATTAGCTTTAGCAGTTTTTCAAAGGGTACAATCAAAAAGTCATAACAGTTTAGCTAATTGGAAAGCACTAAACTAATTCAAGCCCCTTATTTCCACCATCACATAAACTGCTGACAAGCGTTTTTACAGTCAAGCCAAGGCCTCTGGAACATGACACTAATGCTAATATGGGCTCCGGTACAGAGATGGCAGTTTAAGAGACACACACACACTGAATTATTTCTTTCAATTTCCCTTTAGAGTTCAGCCAACCATGTCAGTGCCTCACATTCAGTAAAACAGAAACGTAATGGCCTAAACCTCTGCGGCATGTATCTTTGTTATTCACATAAATATAGCATTATTAGAAGTATTGTGCTGTCAATTCTTATACCGGTCTTTTCCAAACGTTTTAAGATACATACCCTAAAGATTGTGGGCTCTTCCGAACACAAACGCCCAAAAATTCAAACAAAGGGAGTAACACTACTCCAAAAGAAAAAAAAAATCAATTTCACATTTGGTACGGTAAGAGAACACAAATGGGAACTAATATAAAGTAAATACCAAAAAAATACTTAGGCTGAAAGATGAGGCTCCTGGAATGCTAGGTGCTAAGCTAGCTAGCTTTTGCCATAGCAGCACTGACTTTATTTTCACGAACTATATACAAGTCGTGCCTTGCGATTGGCTGGCAACCGGTTCAGGGTGTGCGCCGCCTACTGCCCGAATATAGCTGGGATAGGCTCAAGCACCCCCTGCGACCCTTGTGAGGAGAAGCGGTTCAGAAAATGGATGGATGGATATACAAGTCCATGCACAGCAGCAGCCACAAGCAGCGTGATGCCGATCATCTCCTCCGTGGTGACAAATAAACATCCTCCACTAACAAGTAGCGTTTATACCGGGGATGCAAATGAGGACTCGCTAAGCATTCTAATTGTTAAAGTGAAATACAGAGTCGGGAATACTATTTTTTGTTCAGTCCTATTGCCAAGTTAAAATATGCAAATTAATGTATTACGAATAGGAGAATTTGTAAATAGCCGGCCACGAAGGAGTTGTGCTTCACTCCTAAAAGAAGAAAACAACAAAGGCAGTGTACTAGAAAGTAAGGAGCAGTATGACGTTACGCTATTTCCATCACCAATGTAGTTATCCCACCAACAAACTGATACAAACCACTTGATGGATTGGATATAAGAACATGTTCCAAATAAAATACCCTTGGACATGGGTGGAAAAAAAAATCCTGGTGGGATACACTAGCAGTTTTCATCAAATTTGTGCTAATCTACAAGCTCATTCAGCAGAATCTCTGTGCAGCTGCTTGCGGAGCCCTCACAGGGCCCATTCACGCCCAGCAGGCTGCCATGGATACAGTGCTCAGCTGACATGTATGGATGCATCTCCTCATATGTGTGGAGGGCTACATTTGGAAAAGAGAGCCTACAGAACAGCACGTCCACACAGTGGGCTGCTGCCGAATCAATAGTTAATTCAGTTTCAAGCTAAAATCATTACTCCCCCGGCCCAGCACTGTCTTCCACTATTAGGACGGCCAGTCGTCAAGAAGCCGAGCGCCGAGGGGAAGTTTGTTCCAAGTATCGCTGAATGTCATCTGCGTGGTGGGGCGTAGACTCGGAACGCCGATGATTTAGTTCAGTTCTGGTCTTGTTGATTATCGGAGTGGGCGAGCGTCATGGCAGCCTAGAGGCGCACTTTAAACTCCTGCTGTAAATCCACTTGGAGTCCAGGTGTCAATGAAGTCTAGTCCTTTAAAAC
The DNA here is from genome assembly GCF_059441095.1 of Idiotropiscis lumnitzeri. NCBI lineage: Eukaryota > Metazoa > Chordata > Actinopteri > Syngnathiformes > Syngnathidae > Idiotropiscis > Idiotropiscis lumnitzeri. The sequence goes on along the minus strand of NC_142395.1, from coordinate 14,706,428 downwards.
ATCAAACCCAAGATGGAGATTGCAGTGCAAATGCATTTTTTAAGGGACACATTGTTTATGGCATTGTTGAAGGCATGCTTTTGTTAGTTTCACTATATTCCTTTGGGCTGAATTTATATTCAGTAGACGCGGCATACTTGATTGATGAGACAAAAAGACCGCGGGGGAGAGAGTATTTGTAAGAGCTTTTCCACTTCATTTAATGCATAGCAAAATAAGTTTTGACAAACTGCTGCTTGTTTTTACTTCCTGGGGGTGTAACGATGACGACTAGGATTTTCAGGGCCCAAACCACCAAAGAACTTTGACACTGTGGAATAGATTTTGAAGATGCACTCATGGACTGCTACTACGACTTGTTTCGTAGCTCCGCATGTTAAATGGAAGCGACTGTTGTCCCCTGTCACCAGTTTTTATTTCTTCCACTTTCTTTTGAAACGTCAATGCAATAAATCGCACGGGCATTGTATATTTTGTGACCTTGTCTTGTCACACATGCTAAGGAAGATATAATTGAAAAATATTTTTCAAAGAGGCTTCAACCTGTTTATTTCCACACTCAGCTGAACGTTACTGTCAAACTAAACATCAAACAAATACAATTAAATGTTTAAAGCAAACACATAGCCTCCGTTACCTGAATGCTAGCATACATAGGAAAACTCCATTGGCACAACAATTAGCATCTGTGGTGTTGTTGTTTCGGCAAAGGATATCCGAACAACAGTGCTGCAACATATGTAAGTAGACCATAAAACAATACGAATATTCTTTATCCTTTGCAAAAAGCGATTCAGATTACTGCTGTACTGACAAGCCAAGAGAGGAGCTGAGCCTCCAGTGCTGCGTATCCGGTGGCCAGGGCACTTGAATGAACAGCACAATTAAAAGAGTACATTTACATAAAAAAAAAATTAAAAAGAAAAACTTTTGTTTTATTACTATAACTATAATATTTAGTGACATTTATCCTCATTAGAAAAACATTTTTTGGTAGGCTGGAATGAATTGCAAATGGTACCTACATTCATTTCAAAAGGTAACAATGACTTCAGATAGTGTTTTGAGTTATGCACATGGCCAAGAAATAAATGAAACTCATATCTGAGGGCACCACTGTAAGAAATTAGTGCTTTATTGTTGAAAAAATTTATCTCAATTTATTTTTTTTAATGTAACTAATTTCTTTTTTTTTTTTTACCAAAAAATAGGCAATGTTTTAATTTCATCTGCATTTGGGTGTACAGTAGAAGTCAATGTTTAACCAGCATTATTGTGAAGGGGCTCTGGACTCAAAAAGTATACACACCCATATTGTGCGCAGTCAGCAAAAATCCAAAACAAACATCCTGAGTTAATCCTTTCATTCTCAAACTGATGTTTTGCGCAGTTTGGACATGTCATGCATAACAGCTGTTCAAACCCAAAGGTTTTCGGGAACTTTGAAGGCAACATTACCAATTGTTAGACTTACAAGGTTCCACTGACTATTGTTGGCATGACTGACTCGTTAACTAGCATCATGCATTGACTAAAAAAAAAACACTAAAACATTTTTTCATCACAACATTGTTCGTGCTGGCCCTGTTGCCTAAGCTCACAAGGTCAACCTCCAACATCCCTTTTGTTTCGTGCTGCCTTCCGCCCTTGAGATGAGACCATCCTACAAGAAAGCAACCAGCTAAATGGAGCGCCATCTTTGATCTTGCGTGATGCTCAGCCATTGGCCGGCGGCCACAAAATAAGCTGAGGAGATGAAGAGAGGGCCTGGTGTAGCCTTGTCACAATGGCTGGTGCGAGTGCAAGAACACTGAAGCTCGAGTGGCGGTGTCATGGAAAGCCTGATGGTGGCCTCTTGTCGCAGCTTGAGCTCCCAAGTCGTCTTCAGGCCTTTTGTTCTGAGAAGCTTTGAAGAAATTCCAAGATGCTCTCAGTGTATTTGGACTAGACTCACTTTGCTTTGAGCTTGAGCAGGGCTCACCACAGAGAATGGGACAACTAATTAGTAGGGATGTCACAATATTCACAAAATTACGGGATCGACAGTGCCTCGATATCGTTATAGTCTTGTGTTGGCATACAATACGGAGTCGTCGCCCGTCAACTTTAGGCACGTAGCTTTGCAACACATTCGCTACTTCCTTATTACAGTATAGAGTGGACCTGCGCTATTTGCAGGGGAGAGAGGGAACGGCCCAGCCAGTTAACTCATTCAGTGCCATTGACGGATATAGACGCCAAAAAGTACATTCATTTTATCTAGGCTGGCAGTGATTAATAGCAAAAGTCTGTTGATGCCCACTCACTAAAAATAAATAGGGAAAAAAAGAAATTCATCCCTAAAAAATTGGAAAAAGTAGATAAAACAAGAAAAAAATGTAATAAATAAAAAATTAATTGAACTGAAAATCAAAAATCTCATGGTATCGGGGCTTAAGTGAATCGTTACATGCATATTATTCCAAGAAATTCTATGATTTAGCCGTATTTTTTTTTAATTTGTCTAAAATCTCACTAATCTTTATACAAAGGAAAATACTTTTCTGCCATGTACAGATTAAATCTTAATATAAAATGTTAATATCTGAAAATTAAAATGAGCTAGTCAATCACTATAAAGTAAAAATGTGTGTTTTGTTTTTTTGTTTTTTTAAATCTTCACTACTTAAGTTATTTTTTGATTTGTTTTGTTTTTATATCCCAACACTAAAATGGTGACCCTGGTTCTACTTCTGCGGTTTCACCGGGCAGCAAGTTATAAACTCTGATAAAGCTCCAATTGTGAAATAAAACACCTAGACACACACATGCACTCTTGCACATTGGTCTCTCCCCTCTGTGCTTTTATTGGCTAATACACCTTTTATAATTTCTAAAACGTGAAATAGACACAATCCACTATTCTCAAAGCCTGCAATGCAGGAAGGAGTAAAGAAGCCGAATTTTGTCAACCTATTTTAGTCCATGCTCATTTAGGATGCAAAGTCATGTTCAATCCAGTTAAACTAGTTTTGTATGAAGTGGGCTGCTGTGTTTGCTTTGAATGCTTTGGAACATCATGAAGAGTGCAGGGTGGAAAAAAACAAAAACAAAACAAAAAAAACACAGAATATCAATAAAAGCATTTGCTTCTCATCTGTTTCTCTTTCCTTTGGTGAGACAAAGCACCCGGTGTCGTCCGTGTCCTCACTGGTATTCATAGCATAAAACCTGCGGCAAATGTATAAGCACAACCAGTTGTTCAATCTCTATAAATCTGAAACGCACAAAAGTGCTGAGCGACGACTCGTATATCAGTCTATTATATAGCGCGAAGCTCGACTGTATTAAACAAATTGCCCGGGCCTGCAGTTGGAAAAGAGAAGCAATATGGAGAGAGCAGAGGTTATTGTCTAATTTAAATCCTGGCAGCGTTCCCAGAGCTGCTCCACATTCCAATTTGTGGCTGTGTTGCTTGGCGCGCCCCGACAGAGGTCCGGCACTGCAAATACTCTCGGGCCGCTCTCCAGAAATGTGTCTTCCAAAAAACTGACAGTCAACAAGTTGGCAGGGAATAAACGGTAACAGCCGGGCAAAATTAAAGTGAAATCACGACAATGAACAAAATGCAGATTGTGTGACATGACTTTCCCTGCAACTGGATGGAAAACAGAATCTTGATAAAATTCCAAATGTTTTGTAATTACAGTTTGAATTTTTTATTACCATTATAGGAACCCCCACGTTACAAATTTGTGCTTTTACATGGTGCTATTTGTGAAAATGCTCTCCTCTTTGCATCTTTATATTCGTTCTATAGCACCATAAGATGCCACCAAAGCCCTGTGTAGTAGGAAAGTAGTTATTGGTGTCATGAAAGTATGTTGAGGTGTGATTTTTGAAAGTGGAGGTGGAGCCGGTTCAAGCTCAAGTTGTTCGTGGAAACGACAGAGTCTTCACGTGAATGTTTTTGATCTGCTGAGTGGCCGTTAAATAAATCAAATTAACGAACGACAGCGAGTGGTTTCATTCGTGATTGACGATAACCCTAACCCTTTTACGGGTTGCGAGGCGACAACGTCAGCCTTGCACTTTGAAATCAAATAATCAGTAAGCCAAGGGGAAGTTTGTAAGATAATGTGGGATTTCGATACTGCATGTTTACGCAGGGCAACAATTACTATATTTTTTTCTCGGGCAGCACGGTGGACGGCCAGTTAGCACGATGGCCTCACAGTTCAGAAGTGCAGGGTTCGATTCCGTTTCCGGCCTTTCAGTGTGGAGTTTGCATGTTCTCCCAGTGCCTGCGTGGGTTTTCTCCGGGTATTGTCCCTGGGTGTGAGTGTGATCATATAATTATAATACATATAAATTGAAGTGATTTGTAATCTGACTTGCTGACTAAGCGTCCCATCATCATCATCATCATCATCATCATCATGCCGTACATTGCTTTGGATCTTGCATGTGGGAACATTTCCTTTCGATGCTGTTTACTGTTTCTTCTCTCAAAACGTACACAGTCTAACCAATCAAACATTTTTTGTGTTCAAATAAAACTTGTTTCATTGTTTTGTGTCTTGTTTTTGTTTGTAATCATAAAGAGTTTGGGATTACTTCACGTTGCCGGGTTACATGATTTAAAAGAAACAAGCTTAAAAAGGCATCTGTGGTCATGCAGCAGTCGCAGAATGGCCAAGTGGGCTTTCAGAGGCAACGAGCTGCCTTTTTCAAGCAGTTTTTTTCTCTCTCATCTGTGAACTATTTTACGTTCTTCTGATAGACTGACCCCACTCTCAGACATTATTCGCAAACCTGACGCACTACGTCGCAGATATTGTTCTTCCGGTGCCATTAGGCTAAGCGTCTTGTGCTCTTATTGTTGTTTTGTGCAGTCATTTCAACTGCCAGTTGTCACTTCAAGGTTTCCCCTTTTGCTATGAATACCTCCAAACAAATCAATGTACCCGATTGTGATCGGAGCATTTCGATATTAAATAAGACAACCCCGCTATAACATCCGCATCGCCCCGGAAATAACATGCAGACATTGGGGCACTGACGTTCCCCAGTGGGAGCCCGATTCTCACATTATTGCACACAATCTCAGGTTTCTCACACGGCCATGTGAGCTTACATGTGCAGCTTGCGAGGTAATGCGATTTTGAGGAGAGAGACATTGTAAACAGACAGGGCAGGAGAATGTCTCCAGTAGCATGATGGAAGAACAGAGTGTCTTTATTTGGATGGAAGTTTCAAATGAATGAATGTAATTGAATGTTAGATGATGCAATAAGTACACAGTACAGTATTTGAGATCCTTATATTGACTTAACAGCGTGGGCACTCTTGTAATTTGCAATTCATAGTTACAATTTTGTCACTGTCCGGAGGAAACCTCATAAGTCCAAATATGGTCAAATTCATTTTTTTGTTCACAAATTGATACAAATGGTTCATCGCTACTTTATAGTTTTTTTTTAAAAGATATTTTAAACTATTTAATGCGGTGAAAATAGCTTGAAAATAAATACATTGTTGATCACAACTTATGTTTGTGAAGTGTTGCATAAGTGTAGCAAAACTTCCTCATTCTAAGTCGGCTTGTTTGTTTAAAATGACCTCTCATGGTGGTAAGTATACATTTAATTTTAATATCCACTGGGTTATTTGATTGTTGCTTCATTTATTGCTTTACACATGGTTTTCGACCTTTTGGACGGCATTTGTGAAGACATCGGGCAGACGTTTGCTTTTATGATGTTTTCAAATGCTTTTTGCACGTTGGGGGCTTCTCATGATTGTGGACTTTGAACTACTCGTGTTTTGGTTTGGGTTAAATTAGTTCAATTAGCGATTGAAATAAAAAAAAAAAAAACTGTAGTTTTATTTTTTTTACTTCCTGCCAAGTCATCATTTTGATTCCGCTTGACTAGGTTGAAAATATATCTACAGAACATAAAATGTTTAGTAATAGTTTGTTCTTATGTGCTGCTCAAAGGTGTAATCTAGTTTGACCGACTATTGTAGTCTGTCGACAGTGCCTATTGAGGCTGTAGTCCTCTGTTCGTAAAGAGGTGACTGGAATTGGTAGGTAAAATGTTCAGGATTAAAACCACTTCCTACAAAACTTCAACTAATGTTATAGTGTCGACCAGGGTTCCTCAACCCTGTTCCTCACGGGCCGGTGTCCTGCCTGTTTTCCATCTGTCCCCTGCTGCAACACACCTGATTCAAATGATCAGAAAATCAGCAAGGTCGGCAGAAGCTAAAAAAACGATCCTGATCATTTGTATCAGGTGTGTTGCAGCAGGGAGAGATGGAAAACAGTCAAAACACCGGCCCTCGTGGAACAGGATTGAGGGCCGCATCTTTAAATGTTGCTTGATGCAGTTTTGCTACTTTGGTGTTTAAAGAGTTAAGAATGTAACGTGGCACTGTAGCTTGGTACTAAACAGGAAATTCAGAGTTTGAATCCCACCAGCACCTCTTCGGTACCCGAAGCCACATCATTGTTTTCAACACTCGAGGACATATGCCCAAGCAACAATAATTACAATGAAGACCAAATGCAAAGAACCTTTGCAATCATCCCATGGGTGCCTTTACAAGTTTTATTTGGGTGTGTTTAGAATTTTCTGACTTGGAACTTGTACCTTTTCAGCCCTGGAACGGCTGATAATTAGGAGCCCCATAATTAGACCTATGGGGTATATATTGAGCAGGTATCCTGAGAGATAAAACTGAAGTGGAAATGAAATGACACAATGGAACGCTCCAACACACCACAACACTAACAAGCTTGCGGTAAACCACTATTCCTCCATTGATTTCTCCATTGATTGGATCAAGCATGTAATTAATCCCCGGGACTCGAGCTTGTCACGCACAACTGCTGCAATGAGCACAATTAAATTACTGATTATGAATGAAAACCATTTGCTGCACGGCACAAGCAGGACCATGGTTATATAAAATGCTCTGGTTCTTCTGCGATTACAGCATGTTGAAACAACCTTGTATGTTCTGTTGTACGTCCACCCACCTCCTCCCAGCAGTATTGATTTCCTCCTGCATCTACGCCCCCTGTTAGTGCCCCCACTTGGGCCCATCCCCCTTGTTTCTCCACTGCAAGTGGCTTTACAAGAAAGGGGTTCCTTGACATTTTCTGTACTTACGCCCTGACCTGCATTGTTGGACCAGGACCAGGAGGCCAGTTTCTCTGCTCAAATAGATGAGGTCAGCCAACTCATGCTTTATGGACTTGACTTCTTATTGAGGTCCATGACAGAATTTTGTCAATCCTTCCTAAAACTCTGCAAACGTTTTCAGCCAGGTGAAAGGTCAAGAAGCCCCAGAAGCCATATAACACTAAGCCAATTAATCGATGTAAAAACAACGGGAAAATCTGTTAATTCAACAGGGGGGCGCCAAGCCAGAGAGGCTTAGAGACAGCTTTCCCACTGTTAGCTTGTCATCAACTCATTTACCAGCAGCCAAAAGGGCAAAATCACAAAGAAGGGAAGGGTAAGTCAATCTGTTTTTTTTTTGTGAAAACGGACAGACAGAACTGATGCTTTCAACATTTATGGTCTGATTGATCTCAAATAGTGGGTGCTAAACTGCGTGCTCACAGATTGTAACACATTGTTTGCGCTGTTGGCATATAGGTGTAAAAGTGGTGGCGGAGGGTTAAAAGAGGGTTTTACGCTTCAGGTTGCTCTCATGGTTTTCCTCACGGGACATTTGGAAAAGCACCCACCGTCAGCGCAAAATGAAGAACACCCATTTGGTACTGGGCTGCGTAGATATTTATCTATCTAACAAGCTAGCAAGCTCAATAGCGTGATAGCTAAATAGCTAGAAAGATAGATCAGGAAAATATGTAATCTCTCGGTTGCAAGTTTTTTTTCTCCATATGATGGCATGATTCCTTCTTGCAACTGCCTCCAAGCCAGCAATTAGACAATTCTAAAGGCCCAAAATAGCGTGTAGCGTATGTGATTCTGCCGTCCCTAATCAACAATTATGCCATTTAATGAGACCTCATTTATTGTAAAAGTAAACATACAACAAAAAGAATTATTCACATTGCATATTTAAATACAAAATGTGTTTCATTTTGAAAACATTGTTAGCGATGTTGCTTAGGTTAGTGTGATATTCCATCGACTTTGGAGTGGTATTCCTTCAGATAACAATTATTCACACACAAACGCTGTGGAAACACATACACAAGGGTAAGATAGCACTGTTCAAAGGCACAAATTATACAGAGTCTGGGTAAACGAGTTATATTCATTGAATTCAATCGCAACTTCTTTTGTTCTCATCCACATTGTTGCATGGCGCCACACGGCCCATAAGAAGCAAAAACAGGCAGGAATAGCAAACAGTTCTTATTTACCTTCTGACTACCGATAATTTATTTTGTGGTTGCCCTTTCGAGTTACATTTAATATGGAGTTTTTAACGATTCAAGTAATTTTACTTGCCTCAAAACTCAATGATACAAAGATCCAAGGAGTTTTTTTTTTTTTTTCACATGACACAAAATACAATCCCCAAGAACCCAGGTAAACCGAGTAAGTCCCATGACTTGTGAAAATAAGATAAGATCAAATAAATATGATGAAGAGATAAGGGTAAAGGCTTCAATGTGTGCAAAGGTGCAAGGCATCAAAGATGTGAATGTAGCAGAATGAAAAAGCAAGAGGCTTGAATTTCACAGGATATTTACAAGGTCATTTTTTTACTTCATAAAGAGTTCAACGTGCAGGGTCGAATCGGCATGAGGTTTTTAAAATTTAATGAATAACCGTGATTTCAGTCTCAATCAAAATAAAGAAATACAAAGTATTTATTTCCATTATCATCCAGTCCAAATCGTTGAATAGATAACATGTCACATTCATTTTTGTTGGTATTTCAAAAATATTTCCAAAAGCAGAAAAGTTGTCCTCACTGCCTCATACTTTGATTTAGCAAGCTCAGGCTTGCTAAATCACATTCCTTGAGCTAAATGCATTCATTTGCATAACTCCTCCCACAATGTGCAAAAATAATCTGTGCAAATCTATCACATTTGACTAATGCAAAAAGTTCTAAAAATATTGATTTAGTTCATCTTGGCTTCAAATCAGGTGTTTTTGCTTTGAGTGATAAGACAGTGGAAGAACATTTGACGTTCTGCTGATCACGAACAAGTTCGCATTACATTAAGTTTGGTTAAGAAACGGCAGTATATAGGCCACTCCCGTCATCGTCCACTGAAAAGATGACTCCGTACAGTTTTTTTTTGTTTGTTTTTTTCATATCTTTGTTGTGACCCCAGACAAGCCACTGTCACTTAGAAAATGTCATGCATACAAACTGAAAGATCGGGGACAAGAACAGCCCAGAGGATGGCCACCGTGGCCTCTCACATCCAACGCACTATGTAAGCATGATGAGGAAAATTGTCTCGGAGAAACTCAAATAAAGTAGAAACTCAACTGCTGGTCAAGCATAGATTTGTTGGTAGTCTGAAACTATTTTCCTCAATGGAAAAACGGAAATAAAAATATTTGGCTCCAAGGCTGTAATACATTTTTTTTTAAAAATTGAAATGATCCTGTTATCATGAGACTTGCAAATTCCGAAACAGACTCAAAGCTTCAACACTATCTAAAAATTTGAAATCCTTTCCAAGCATTATTTTACAATAAATCAAAGGATTCAGTCATAGAACCACAAAGCATTATGACTACATTCTGTAACCGCCATGTATAAATCAATGAAAACAGATGTTTTAATAATGTCTAATAATTCCTTTTAATCCTGTTTAGGTAATAAAGAGATTAATTGAGTATGTCAATCCGTTTTTTTGGCATCTGCTCAAGACAGAAACGACAACGCAATGCTGCGAAAATGCTTCCCTGTCTTATCAAATTGAATTCATGCAACACAAAAGAAAAAACAGTCTGCTTTTCTTAACCCCAAAAAAAACGGAATAAAATAAGGCACTTATGCTCTGGGGTGTGATTTGTCATTGTAATTCAGTGCTCGCTCACCTACACTTAAAACATGATCCTTCTGGATTTTAATTAAGCACCAAGGTAGATCCCAAGGGGCTCAGACTTGGCAAATGAAACCACTTTGATTTACTACTTTGTTGTTTCTACTTGAAGCTTGCCTCTTATGTGAGTGCCGCGCTGATAAATGAAAGAGCCCGAGCCATTTCCTTTCTAATTTGTTAATTAGTTCCCGTCAGTTCTTCTGAAAAAAAAAATCAAAATGTGTGAATACTTATTGAACATGAAAGTGTCAGGCTGAATGTAACCAGCTACTGTATATTTTCAACAAAAACCCGATACCAGGTGTGAGGATCAACAGGAGAGGTTTACGGTAATTGCGGTTGGAAACTAAATTTAAAATATAATATATATATATATATATATATATAAAATATAATATAGACATACTTAAAGGGGAAGTCAACCCCAACATTTTCTTTACAGGAATATGTTCTATGCAGGCCCACAAGTGTAAAAACGGCATCCTGATCAATATTGTGTTTGTGGATTATGCGTTTAGCAGCAAAAGCCACCTGTTTTTAGCCGTCTCATGGGGCGGCCATTTTGTCACTTCTGAAGACTGAAAATGATTGGTCATTACCTGAGCCCTGAGCAATTGTGATGTCATTGTCAATCGACAGCAAATGGCAAAATGGTCGCATCATGAGATGGCTAAAAACGGGTGGATTTTGCTGCGTCACTCATATTCCGTCAGCGAAATCTTTTTTTTCTTCTTTTTTTATTAATCAGAATACTGTGTTTATACTAGTGAAGGCACAATAATTGCAAATAATAAGTTTTCATTAAAGCAACTCGGACATAAACATACAATGATTGATGCAAATTCCATTAATCTATCTCATAGTCTCGACTACAATATACAATATTACCGTCATTTTTGCAGAGCAAAGATCTGGCAATTATTCACCAGTTAAATAACTATTGAAATCACAATAAAACGTCTTCATTTGTTGTTTAGCTAGCATACTTGGGAAACCGTATTAATTATTGATGTATCAAATTATCTTTTATGATATATTATCACCAAATTTTGATTTTTCCAATATATTTGTTGTCAGGCACCACTCTATCGTCTTATTACTATCATTGTAAAGTGTTACATTCCCACCCTTGGTCGCGATCGTGTGCCATGAGAGTTAACGATGCAATATACTGCAATAGCGCTGTTTTGTTTTAGCAATGCAGCCAAAGCTAACAGTGTTGTATCTGTCTCTCATTATATCATTATCATAAATGGAGACCAGTCCTGGATATGGAACATATTTTATATAATCCAGGTGTTCAATACTTAGCTGTTTTAACAGGCCGCATTCCTTGGAATAACTCGAGCAACACAATGTGCTTCTGATTAGCGCTGTCCAATTTGGTTCTGTTGTTAATCCCCGAACAGATGTGCCTGCCGTGTAGTTCTTTCTTTCTTTACTTATTTATTTATTTATTTTAGCTCTGTTCTCAGGACGATCAGCTGATAGGAGTTCAATTCTTTTGCTCGGCCAACTTTCGACTTGGGAAGAAACAAGAGCAGCCTCAAGGTGAAGCACACACAAGATGGTCAACACCAGAACACAACATATCTGATGGTCGTGTTCCCAAAAGCAAACGGAGTCTCCAAGCTACAGTGAGCGCTTAGCTTCGATTAGCCGGTGGAGTTGCTGAAGGTCGCCACTGTGGAGCGGAGCAGCCAGCAGCAGGCCTTCATAAAACCATGCGGCGTATCATTATTTTCAAAGTGTTTCATTATGGACGGTTAACCTTGGCTAACTTTGACCTAACACTGTAATCAGCTGCCAGTAATGCCTTCCAAACAGGGCAATCAGGCCGCCCAGCTCCTTGTTTATCAGCCAGGAAAAAACATCAAATGTACAATTTTACTGCCTGTGCAGGTATTAGGAAAGCTAGCTTGAATTTAAAAAAAAAAAAAAGTCATGCCATTGAGGGCATACACTGCCAATGTTGAAACCTTCATCTGCTAACCCGCCTCATGGAAGAGTTTCAGCCGCCAAAAGAAACAACCAGGACATGCTGCGAACTCTCCAAAATATCAGAAGTTGAATCAAGAATTTCATGGAGCCCATTTGGAGCATAATGTTAGTTCATGTTTCTGGGATTGGACCTTCGAGCTCCACTTTCCATTGGCAAGCAATGTCAGTAGATGAAACACCTCTGAAAGATGTGACAAGCCATTGACATGTTAATGAGAGGGAAGACTGTGTAATAAGAGAGTGTTAGCCGCGTGAACAAAAATGACATTTCTGACTTCCAGACAACTCTGAGGAAAGGTATTAAATTTTGTTTGGGATACGATCATTTATTTGGACTTTTCACCGCTACAATCCACTTGCATTGGGACCAGGAAAGAACCACCAGAACATGTCTCCTACCCAACAAGTCAAGGATTGAACAGCCTAGGTGGACGTCTTGTCACAAGTGAAATCTAGACATTTTTTTGTTTTTTTGCCAAATACTTCAGTGATTTTGATTTTTGTTAGAACCCGTTTCCAGAGAAATGTTGATTAATTCCACAACTCAAGTAAGAAAACAAAGTTTCAAAGTGCAATTGTTTGAAACTGCATCTCATTTATTGATTTGAATCACTCACACTGAACTGTCACAGTAAAGACAGAAAAATCTCTTTCATACGCAACAGGCTTAAAGCACAAACGCTGTTATCAGTGTGGTATTCTCATTACAGCAATCAAATACTTGGAAGTAAAAGGACAGAATCAAAGCGCGGCAGCCCGGGAGGGCTGCAATTTCAGACAACTAACACAGCTCATTTAAGTGGTTGAAAAGGCTGCTGCAGTGTTAGCGTTATGACAAACAAAGTGCAGGCTCGCGATGCAATCTGACCAGTGATTGGTCGTCTTTCTCGTGCATCAACCACAGTCAACAAAACTATTTAAAAAAAACTGACCGTCTTACTACCGACATTCCATCATCATCACCAAGACATGATTAATAACAAGAGCGGGCACTTGTGCTAATGCTAACAGCTAGCTGCTAGCCAGTAATAGCCACTAACGCCGGAGACTTATGTTGTGTCATACAATGACGACGTAATTAACAAGCGGTTCGTTACAGTCCTAAATTAGCGGCTGAATGTGATTCTCGAGATGGCATTGTGTTGATGTTGTTGGCAACGATGTAATGACCAAACGGCGATAAATCAATGTGATGGCGCACAGTTTTATTTTCACCAGCCATTCCGCGGATCGCATCCAGCCCGAACCGTGGTGCTTAATCTGTACGGATCATGGGTCAAAGATGATCTGTTGCACAACGAGTCACGAGTCTATCATAGATTCGGACCGGTACCGAGCCGCGGATGGGTGGTTGGGGACCTCCGATTTAGTGTCAAAGAAAACTGGTGTAGAACAAGGCTGGTAAATGCAGTTGGGCTGGAAAGAAAGCACTTCTGTTGAGAAGGATATTTTCTAAATGTTTGTTCAGCTTGCTTGTGTTTCCCCCTAACAGTTTAATAATTGATTGTACTTGTGGCAACACGCACCGTCACCGGCATCCTTTGAGTAACGTGAGCGCAATTTTGACTGCTTCAAATCTCTCCGCCGTGATTGTCAAGCACACCATTGCGCTCAGCGGTGGTGCACTGAATGAGAGAGAGAATTGTGCGGAAGCTACTTGTTTCTATCACCCGTAGAAAACTCTCAACGTCATGTGATGGCAATCAAGTACCGGAGCTCAACTGGCAAAAACAAAAGACGACATCCCTGTGATTGACTGACGACCACGTCCACGGTGTTGTTCACTTTTCGCCTGAAGTCCGTAAGAATAAGCCTGATGGATAATTCATGATTGGTCAAAGTTAACATAATAACAGCCACACTGTCTTTTCATCTTGGTGATAAAAATAAATAAATCAATCAAAACGCTCGATGTTCTGCCGTGCCGCCGTTTGTCCATTAAAATGAGAGCATTTTTATTTAAAGCTAATATTGAAGCTCTTTGTCCGATGGCTCGGAGAGATATTTGCACACCTGCTGCTTTTGTCAGTCCTTTAGAGTGCAGCCTGGTAACACGGTGCATTATGGGAATGTGTCATATGAGGGGAAGGGGAAGGGGAGGCGAGATAAATCATACGCAACACAAACCTGCGGCCCCAGGAGGAAGAAATTCAAACCCTGTTGTTGGAAAGCAGACTGATATATTCCAAAACTGGTTTCGACAGGAAACGTTTATAATCCAAATTTACAGTATTCCACTTCTATCTTGATTAGAAGCCGAATTTCAGATTACCAGCAGAAACATTTAAAGGAATGCAAGAAATGTAACTGAGAAAATTGAGAGGGGGAGGGGGAGAGATATTAAATCAAGCACGTCAAGTTAAAAGACAACTGTTTTAATACGGCCAATGAGCCCATTAGGAGGATTGGATATTAGTGCTATGAAACATCGGAGCGCTGTCCCATCTGGAAAGCTTTAAGAAAAAACCACAACAGAGACAACACTTGATTGAATCAGCCAACAACAAGTGATTGAGTGACTGACTCGATTGAGAAAGTGCTTCTTCACTCAAGATAAAAGCAACTGGATACTGAGTATTCTTCACTTTCAAAAAGATCAAAGCTGCCAAAGATGAGGCGAGCAAGACTAAATCAATGTACAATGACGGTAAATATCCAGTTTCTGCTTTGACAGGTTTGTTTCCCCTTGACACGACGGCATAAAGTGACTCAAATCGGGGACTTTTCATGTTGCTATGCAACACTTGAGTCAAGACTCTTATCTAAAGAATCGGAAATGTCATGCACCCATCGCCCTCGTGACCCCTGACCCCTGACTTCCCGCCTTGCAGGATGACCTACGAGGGAAGGTTAACAATGTTACTCAGGATTTTAGGTTCCCCCTCAGGGACGCTGTGAACATGAGTGGGAATGTTTGTCTGTTTCTATAGCTCGTTGTCCACACGATAACGGCCATTCTGATTCTGATGTACCCTAAAATAATAAATAATGATAATAATAATTATGTATAGATGGATAGATGTTCCTCAGGAAGACCAACTCTTTGAATTGAGAGAGTCCGAGGCAGGTTGAGGCCAAGACTTTGATAATTCGAGACAAAAGTCAAAACACAGACTTTAGGGAGTAGAGAGTAGGCCTGCTCGATTATGAAAATGATATGAATCGGGATTATTTTACTAATAATTCAAATCACAATTATTCAAAATATTTTTTTTCAAACAATTTTAAGGCAAATTCTTTGAAAATGTTTTCCATTATGCCCATTTTGTAATCTGTCATTGAATTATGATTTATTGCACAGTCCTAGTAGAGAACAAGTCCTACACCAACACGAGAATTGAGAGCGAGTCAATACGACGGTAAATTCAGACTGAGATCAAGTCAAGACCAAGACTTGAGAAGTTGAGACCAAGTCATGAACACGACCTAAACGTTGAGGAGAAGAGACAAAGTCAAGGCAAGACCTTTTGAAACAAGTGCTGCTAAACCAATTCCAGCATTTTGAGAGCGGTCAACGAATAAAATTGGTCTCTAGAAAATACATTTAAATGTTCTGGTTTGCATTTTAAGTGAATAGCAAGACCAAACCCAAGTAGGCCACAGCGACTCAAATATACATTGTCTATTGACTAAATTTAATGATTAAAATGATTGTACATCCACCCCAAAAGCAAATGTTAAACATTTACACAACAGTTAAATAAACCTGAGCATCTTCTTTTATGGCTGAACAATGGCTACTTTTTCAACTTCTACTCTGTTTTATTGATTTTGATAAAGAAGTTATGTTGCTAATAACGGCAACATTTTGCAGTCTACGGTCAGTTTTTGCGTTGAGTCCCGCCTGCAACTGTGACGTTCGCAGTCAGCGCATGCAATACGTCATTGAATGACTACTTAATCCTAAAAGCAATCTTTCTTTTGGGCTTGTGTGTTACTGAATGGTGACGGGAAAGCGTGGCCATGGCTGCCAACTTAACAACCGCATATCTACATTGTATAAGCACACAACAGAAAAGATAAGCGGCAGAATATGAGCTGCGGACTGAATGCACAGCTGCAGGTTCACATGGACGCTCGGGCGCTAATAGCACTGAGTCAACATGTGCAAACATCATTTAGGGGCTTTAAAAACTGGATTTAAGGAAGTGTGTGAAATGAGAGAGGGGGGGGCAAGAGCTATTTTATTGCTTGATCGTTTTAAACTGGAGGTTGTTTGTAACTTTTTTGCACACAGAATAAATGATCATAGAATTCTGTAAATTTCTTGCTGTGACATTTAAGAACGGGAATGAACTCAGTCAAGCGAAAATGTCCGCCTTCACCAAAAATTAGGTGAACTAAATGAGTAGAGACGGTGTTTGTTGGCCGTTTATTTGTACATCCATGCCGTTGTCAACCTGGAAGTTTGCAGAGTATTGGCGGGCGATTTCGCTACTTGCATTGACGGTTCCATTGTGACTCAGACGGGCAAATTTAAGAACACAATTTGCAAAATATTCTCCTCGGGTCAGTCACGACCCTGCCAGATTTTGTGGAAATTGGATTTGTAGTTACTTGGCAGCACTAATAATTTTGATGCTCAGTCTCCAGGATGTGACACACGTTCATCAAGCATGAGAAAAAGAGGACACAAAGTCATCCCCGCTGACAACACAGTGACAAATATATTTGATTGATAGGCGACAGAGCAGCTTTAAGGGAGTGTAGTCCGTACTGAATGCTGAGGATACCGAGACAGCTGGGATGGGCTCCAACATGCCCGCGACCCTCGAGAGGAGAAGCAACTTAATGGATGGATGGAGAATTGTGATTTCAATGACTTCTAAAATGATGGTGTTGATACCTCCGTACTTCCTGTACCGTGCAAGAAGATGGTTTTGCACAAGATGGTACTGTACAGTTGTCAGTTTTTTTTTAACATCATTGAGAAGTCATTCGGCAACATCACTCTCAGATATGAGAGCTCCGCGCGAGTGTACTGCGGCGAATGACGACTCACTAAAAATAAACCCTCTCTCATCTCAGTGGGAAAATTGGGCGTTTAATAAATCTGGCAAACTACAGTTCCTGACAGGCTACAATTAAAAGGCTGTTAAAAAAAAACAGCATCAGCTATTCACGTCTTGTACAATTACACATTTTACACGCACCCTGGAGTCCTATCTGTCAACAGTGGGGCTTGAAAAAACAGCTTGTGAGGTCACACACACACACAAATCCACGCACGTACGCACACACACCTCTTCATGCACACACATATAAACACACTCTTCCCGGGCACACAGTTTAAGTTGTGTTTGGATATGTTTAGAATGTGTGTGTGATGAAATGGCACCAGCTGTGTACACTAGAGGGATGCACAAGGCCCACTAGTTTGATGCGAAGCTTTAACCCTTTCCCTGCTGATTGAGCAGAAGGCGGGACAAAGGACACAATGGGACTGGCGGGGGGGGTGGAGAGAGAGCGTTTGCGACTATTCCGTGTCAGGATCAGTTTCTTTTTACAGACCTGGTTAATGCCTCGGGTAATTACAGCTGCAAGCAACCCGTCAACGGACATTGTTTTTTTTTCCCCGCCGCGCAAACATGAGTGACTCAAGAGGATCATAAGTGGCTTAAAAAAAAAAAAGAAAACACAAATAAAAGTGCACAATTAGAAATGTGTAGTTGTCATGTCGTAGGCCACCAAGAACATTTAAACGGACTCAATTACAAGACAGAACATCTCTGGAGGAGAACGTCACACGATGTATTGGACACATTAATGTCGCTTTTCCAAAATAGTGCCTACACAACTATGGAACAGATGAAACAAAATGAGGCATGGTTAAAAAACAACAATTACAATCAAGAAGATGAAAGGTCTGCACTAACTACCTCTCGGCATAGGAAGACAGATTTGATGCACCGAGAGGTTTGAGAGAAGAGTGCAGCGGTAGCTCAATTAGCCACAAATTCTACAATGACACATTTTATTCGCTAGACAAAATAGAGACCTACACCCAGGTGTGTAATACTTCAGCATCCAGAAAAAAAAAGAATATGCTATCTTGTGGGGTTTTTTCTTCAAAAATAGATATTACTATGGCGCGACGGCACAGCAACAGGGTAAGCTTAAATTAGCATAAAGTATTGGTTTGGTTATTTCTAGCAATAGCAACACAAACGTTACAATATGACAATTTTATTGAAGGAGTCAGAGGGCAGCAAGAATGTAGTCTGCCGTGAAAAATGGAAACTGTAAAACGTAACACAATACTTGGGAGTCCAGACAAGCGTTAGCTAACGTTAGGACCGTATGTGTGCTTATGTGTCAAAACTTGCCACGTGCACTGAAATGTTACAATGAATGATATGTCAATTTTATTCAGATACTGAGGACAGTAAGAGAAAAGCAAATTGCAGCATTCAGAGCTAACTTATGTATAGAAACGCGGTAAGCTAATGTTGCGTATGTGTTCGCATTTAGCATTTCAAGACAACCGTTACAATGGTCCAACAACGATTCTATGTTTTTCCTTTCATCACCACCATTCCACACAAAAGTTGTTGCATATCTGTCCTTATGTTTTAGCACTGGCGGAATTCTTGTTCAGTTGAGTATTAGCACCAGAGCAGGTGAAGAGTTTGCAAGAACATCTGTTGGTAATTTCAATCTCTCCGCGCCTGCAGGCAATGAAATCCTACACTAAATGGATACTGTATCTGAAAGATTATTAAGAAAAGAAGAAGGGAGGCACGCCAGATGGTCATAAATATAAAGGATACACTGGGTCTCTTTCATGAAATCATTTTGGTTGATCACATTCTGATTTTACAAATGCCAAAAAAGCCAGACAAAACCAAACAGCTCCTCGTCTTGTGCTCGCCGCTGCAACTTACACGCGTAACCGCATAACCTTTGCTGTCTCACATCATGCACATTATGCGGAATCGGACAAATAAACACTGGATGCGTGGAAATAAACTCCAGTGTGCTCATTTAAAGGTTTTTCAAACAATGGAAGCAGCTCTGTTACTGACTGCAAACTTGTGTTGCTTTGCATGATTCAAAGAGGCAAAAAAATAAATAAATAAATAAATTTTAAAAAAAGGAGCCACAATACGCTGAGTCACCAACGCAACGAGCAATTTATGGAGCAGAATAATGTCAACACAGGACTGTAAATGTAAAAGAAAAAATCTGTATGCAGACATTCGAGACGATTTCTTTTTTTTTTCATATTCAAAATAGGGGATGGGAGTTTTGCTAAAATGTGTTTTGAAAGAAGGACAATCAACACAACACATTCAGTTAATGCATTCACTCTGGCTTTTTATACTCAGTTCAGGTCTTGCTGTTTGGAGTTTCATGTTCACATCATGCTTCTGTTTGGGTTTTTTTTGTTTTTTTCTTGGAATTCTGGCTAATTCATCAATGTAAAGGGGGCGCCATGTTCGGCAAAATCGTCATCAGCTGCAGACCGGAAGTGATATCGAATTACGTCAGCTGACAGATTTTGAGAGTGACGGATTTGTTCGTCCGATCGAGCACACGCTTAAGTTGAGATGGTAAATATGCAGAAGAAGTGTAGTGAAGCGTAAACGCACCGTATTTCAACTTTTTGTTGTGAAAGAGTACCATTGAACTCCAAACATTTGTCCGGCCACAACTTTCCAAACTTTTTTTTTTCACCAAATTCCAAATGATCCTAACTAATCTTACATTCAGCTTCATACACTCAAACAAATTATGAAAATTCAATTGAACACCTGTTACAGAAGCATTATTCTTCTGCGTGAAGCCGCAGCTTGTTCCTCCTTCATCTTTCATCTGTGTCACTCGTTTGGATTTTTCTGTCAATTAAAAAAAAAAAAAAAAGAGCCTCCCATCCCATGTCTCAAAAACTGTCTCTGTGTTGAGTCTTTATTTTTTTTGTTCTGTTACTAAAGATCCTGCCAAGGTGTATTAATAGATTCAATGGCGCGATGCATAACACCAACGGAGTGCAAACGCTTGGCAAAGTGAGAAATAAACAGAGGAACAATTTGAAAGATGCATGCAAAGAAGAGCATGTGTCCACCGTGCAAACGGTAGTCATTAGCATCAAACGCTTGCTTTGTGCTCGTTGTCGACTACCCAACCCCCCCACCCCTCTCCATTTCCATCATAACTGGTGGAGATATAGGATAAGTCTCATTTTGCACTGTAGCCAATTAACCGCTACAGATGATTACACTTGACCTGAGGAATTTGGAGCAAACGAAGAACAAGAAATCAAGCTGAATCAAAGAAACGTTCTCGGGGGGCTGATGAAGACATGATGAAATCGGGCACATATGACAAGTTGGCCACAATGGAGCTGATGAAACAGTACGACAAAGCCGGCAACTGTTTTTTTGGGTTTTTTTGCAGCGGCAGAGGGCAAATAGACCCGATAACCTAGAAGGGGGGGAAGCATTGTTTGGACTTTACAGCAACAACAAAAACAGTTGTGGGATTATTTCTCTGACAGGGTGATGTATCACCACTAGTACAACGCTGACATCATGTCATCAACAAAAAAAAAAAAATGGGGGGCTTACATAACCTTGTGGGACTAATAAATATACCGTAACTCCCTGGTGATGCTTGACAAGCGTGCAGTGAGGTGACTCTTGAAATACAGCAACGTTAGTGGAGAAAGTCACACGGTAAGACCAGATAAGATATGTTGCTTTGAGTTTGTGTTTTGGATGAGGGATAGTCAGTTGTGTGATAGTTAAGAATTTGCTCTCTTGTTTGGAAATTGGGAGTGCACTACCGGGCCGTCACCAGCAGAGACGCTGTTGAGTCACTCGCAACTTTTGGGGACGAAAGAAGAAGCAACGTGACATCAGTTAAGGCCGATTGTTCGTTCTACTTAGACTACAGCATTATTCTGCAGGAGTTCAGCCCCCCCCCCTCCCAAAAAAAATAAAAATACCTTTCTCCCACATGTTCCATCAAACGTATCGACCCAAATACCAGTAACGTGCTTTGAACGCGACAATACCTGCTACCGAGTCTGTCAGGTCAGCACTACAATCAAATATGTAAAAATGATCAACATTCAAAACACTGTAAAGAGGACAAGCCTTTCGAAGCAGATTCGGTATAAAAAAATTAAAAATAGGCACGATTCTGATTCACAAATTTATGGCACGATTTCCTAAAATCAAACAGTTGGTGGTTTGTAAAGTTGTAAAATTTCACACCAAAGTGACTGAATATGCTCGATATGCATCCTTTGTTTCCAACAGAGTTCTGTTCCTTTGACGGTCATGCAACACAACTGGCCGAAAGTCAATCACC
The DNA here is from genome assembly GCF_059441095.1 of Idiotropiscis lumnitzeri. Lineage (NCBI taxonomy): Eukaryota > Metazoa > Chordata > Actinopteri > Syngnathiformes > Syngnathidae > Idiotropiscis > Idiotropiscis lumnitzeri. Next base: position 14,685,076 of record NC_142395.1, on the reverse strand, counting down.
AACTTGCACTAACGCAGCAGTAAAGTCATAATTAGAGTCAACATTTGTATAAAAATACTTGCCAACCATAGATATAAAACAAGAAGATGAAAAACAAACTACAGTATGCGAGCATTCGCCGTGGGCCCTTTGTAACGTCAAATGCTCAAATGACGGACGGGACCGTCATAAACCAAAGACCGCCTGCATTTGGAGGGGATAAATATATGAAAGTGGCAAAGGTGCAACAACAGCCTTTTGTTCCATGCTTCAAGTGTGATGTGGTCACGCATGTCCACCTTACGTGTACGGCAGGGGTGCACTTTTATACTGTCATTGTAAGAGAAGTTCTACAAACAGTTTGCACTTTAACTCGCCAAACTCCGGCAAAGCATTTGAAGCAAGCAGAAGAGAAAGGCAATGCTCAGAAAAAGGCACATCTATTATATTGCGCAGATTTACTCGTGATGTAACCTGAATTTGTACGTAAATCGAAATGTGTTGTAGTCTATAACCTACACTAAGATACTAAGAAGAAATATTTGTTTGAAAAACACTTCTGGGTCATAAATAGTAAATAATCAAATATCAAACAGGTTGGCGTTAACTTCTTGTGTCACCTGATGACATATAATGACGCCGCCGTGGAAAATTGTTTATTTTGTTCCCCTGGCAACGTTGAAATGTGTTTGTCAGTAACGTCGTAAATCGAGGAAGCCCGTATTCTTGATTATTTGGTTTGACACACTGAGTCGCATGTGAAAAGCGCACCAACAGCTTTGCGTGCCGCCATTGTTGTTTCATTTTTTTTTTAGGGTGATTTAAATTGTTTTTTAAAGGGCTGCTTCCACGTGTGCAAAGTTGACGGAATCGTTAAAGAACGGGAATGCCAATAAATGAAAGGTTGACATCGGTTCAACAAACTACTCTGATGTTTTTAAAAATATACTTAAGTAAAAATATCAAACCACACAATTTCTAACCAATAATTTCACATTTTGAAGTATTTGGATGAAGTTGAATAGTTTGACTACAATTACATATTCAATGCTTGATTATGAAAAACTGCACTACGACTTCTGTAGTATTTGTCTTCTCGCATTCAATTTGACTTCAAGTCCAAGATTGACCAAACTATGGCAATGGGCCCACAAACGGATTGCAAGTGAACATTTTTCCCCCGTGGGTTGCAGATTGTAAAATATGTTTTTCTATTGTTTGCAGCTTTATGATGCACTTTTGTAGCAATAAAGCCAAACCACTTGTGCTCTTGGTCCTAATCTCTTATGTCATTGCAATGCATTTAGTTTGAGGTGGTAAATATGCTCTTGGCAGATTTGAACCGACTACTCCAAAGTCTGTTAAAAGTTTGCTTATAAATCGCAGATGAGATCAACCGAGAAGCATTCAGTCCAGTGGGATTAGATGAAGACCAGTAAAGGAACACATGTTTAAATCAGTTTGCAAAAGGTGCACGCCGGTTGTGATCGTCGCCAAACAAGCCCCCTCACCTTGTTGAAGTTGTAGTATCCCAAACAGTGGGAGAAGTCCAGATTAGCTGGTTCTCCAGGAATAGCATTTCCACCGGCATTGGGGTAAAAACGTACATCCATGGCAAAAGGTGGGAGGGGGTCGCGCGGCTGTGGCGCGCCGGGGTTCGGGGTGCTTTTCTCGGCTTTACAATCCAAAACGCACCGCGGAGAATGGTGCTGCTGTTCGTGGTGGTCGTAGGAGCACTGCTAGTAGAAGTGGAACTTTGGGTTATCCCTCTTCTATGCGCAAGGAGTCCCTGCAGGAAAGCTGTGAGAAGGTGCCCCTCATGGAGCGCCAGTGGCCGAGCATGTACACGCAGCTGCTGGATACAAAAGACCGGCAGGGAGCGAGTGAGTGAGCGAGCGAGTGGCTGAGTGAGCGCGGGGCCACCTCCTCCTCCTCCTCCTCCTCCACCTCCACCTCCTCCCCTTACTCCTCCTGCAGCTCCTTCTCACAGTACACGCACTGATTAAAAGTTCAAAGTTAGTCCTCCCGACGCGTTGCCACGCCAGTTGAAACGACGTAGCGGAGAAAGTAGCCGAGCTAAATTGTGCGCGGGCACCACGGACACACGATGCGTGGAAGTGGTGTGTTGTTGTTAGTGTTGGTTGAGACTTCAACTGTGACCGCACACGCCAGAGGAAAACAAGGTGAAGTGCGCGGAGGAGGAGATCAGACACGCCCATGCTAACAGGATGCTAACACGTGCAAAAAAAAAAAAAGTGAACAAATTGAAAAATCACATTTTGTCACAAGATAAAAATCTGTCTTGATGAGAAGTTTCCCTCCAGCAGTGGCGGGCGGTGCATTTCACACCTTGGCCTTCACTGGAGTCATAGTGAGTCCAACTTAAATAAATAGCCCTCATAATGCCAGTGGTGGCCTTCAAGGGCTCTCTGCTGGCCTAACATAATTTTATCCAATCAGAATTCAGCTATTGTGTGTTGCCAGGCAGATTTTATAATACAAGCGGCACGTTCTTTTTCTCAGAGCCTTCAGATTCTTCCCTGCTGACTTCTGTGCTATCTGAATCCACGGGCTCTCACAGTTGATAAACAGTTGCGCTGGCCAATCAGATCACGAGTTGGTTACAGTGAGCCTTACGTTGAAGGTGCAAACTTGTCCTGTGATTCGATAATCACTTGTGAGAGGGCAGGGCCAGGCCAGACATTCTTACCCGGCGACCGTTCGAAAATCAAAAATATATTCTTGGTTTTTTTAACCCACAATAGCCGAAGGAGGGAAAAGTGTAGATTTGATTGCAGTTACACTTTCAAGTCCATTTCCAAGACGTTTCAGGAGAATCTCTCTCGTGAACCGAGATTGTCCAACACTCAGTAGTGCGTGAGTGTGCATCTGTATATTATTTCTCCAGCTATGGTGTCATAAATGATGGTATTATAAGGGAAATCTATTCAAGACGGACTAAGTAGGATTTCACTGAAGGCCTACGTGTGAAATGCACGGCCCATCACTGCATAATTGCATAATTTGTGACGCCACAGCTGGTGAGATAATATACAGAAACACACTACTAGGTACTGCATCACCTCAATCAAGTTCCCATAAAATGCATCAGCAATTAATATTTATCACGATACGTGTCACTCACCTGTTTGTTAAGCTATATATCCACTCTGGTGTCCCCAAGAGTTTTTAAGTAGCTCCCGGGTGTCCCGGCGTGCTTTTGTGTATTGTTGCTGCCATGGTTAAACAACTTAAGATCGTAAATCCAGTGTAGCTCCAAACATTTAATCAATCCATTACAAACAAAAGGCATTCCCAGGAGAACAATTTGCAGCGACCCTCAGAAGCTGTAAGCCAGGAGTAACGCTCGTAGTTAGCAGAATGGAAGTGGCGGACAAACCCTTTCCCCGCCTGGGACAGCTTAGCTAGCTCGGGAGTTGGATGACCTCGGCTCGCGAGAGCTATCTTTTCCTCAAAGGTCCTTCTTAAAAATGGCCTTGCAAGTATATCTGCACTCAAATCCACAACACCTTTTGGACACATTTGTTACCACTGTCAACTTGTGACATGGTAAAACTTGCCAATGGTGTCAGGAAAAAGTCTGACTTTGCTCAGCTACTATTGCATAATCAGACCTATAAGTAGCGTTCAAACGTTCATCTTGTCTTCTTTAAAATAGGTTTGAAATGTATTTTTTCCAGACCTTTATTTTTCTTTTTGTTTCCAGTGAAAAGAGAATTTTCTCATCTTGCTGACTGGTTAAGCTGTCACTTCAGTCTTCGTCACAGCTCAAAATTTTGCCTGAAAAAAGAAACTTCCTATCGCATTTTGTATTTTTTGCGTCCAGTTGATAGTTGGTGTATATCTAGCTTCAACGTTTTGTTTCATTTGCAAGTATCACATAATGACTGCTATGGCTTTTTTTTTTTTAAATTATTGCTAAAATCCGCATTCAACGCATTGACGCTAATGCTAAGAATTTATCTAGGTGCCAATGCCAATATTTCTAGTAATGTACCATCGAAGTCGTTGAACTCCAAAGTTCTGCAAACATTAATAATACATTGTATTAAGAAATAGGTTACTCCTCTGAGGAGTAACAGATTTTTCTTTCCTGGGTGTTTCAATAAATAGGTCAGCGCTTTTCAACAGCGGTGTAATCTAACATTTGATGTGAGATGAAGGTGATAAAACACAAAATGGAAAGCATATTCGTTTTGAACACAAGCAGTCAAGCCAACGACCAATCAGTAGCTAGCGAGAGAAGTTTACACAGCAGCAGACTGCATCTTCTTTCAGTGGTCCTTGTTGTCAAATAAATGGACTCAGATACGGGATTTACGCCGTGCTCCTTATTACCATGAGCCGCTTTTCAAGTAGGACTCTTCCTGTGTGGTTGTCACATTCGGCTCTGGCGAGGGGCAAAAGAGGTGCGAATAAACACGTGTCGGCCTTCAGTATGACACATGAGAGCTTTGTGTTTGTGTTCTGTGTTGTCTGCAAAATGTCACAAGTGTCTGTACATACAAAAGTACAAATCTCCTCTTGGAAATCCATCCAACTGTATTGTATTTGGGAGACTTGCGAATCCGTGTTAGCGCTGAAAGCTTTTATTGCAGCTTTCCACAAATTCGCCAAGCCGCGCATCACCTTCAACATTCCGGATGGAGTTGACGCACCCACTCTACCTGTCACCGACTTTCATCAAAGTAACACTTTTGTTACATTTCCATTTCAGTCTTTCCCTAACCTTTTTAGCAATGCACCACGTTCAACACCGTGTTAGGGTTGGCTCAGCTGCCGTTCGCCTCGCAAAGCTAAATAAATGTTCAATAACTTATTTCAGCTTTTCAAAAATTTCTTCTGCCACTCATTCCGCTTCTGAGGGGGGTTTAAATGCCTTTGCATTATACCGTCATCAAGTAAGCAAGGCTTTTTTTTTTTTTTACATTTTGCACTGGTCAACATTCCTGTACATGAAAAACATGGGTGTCAAACTCATTTTTGTGGATGGTCAACATCGTAGTTAAGGTTTCCCTCAGAGGGCTGTTATGACTGTGAACCCATAAAAATGTATGATCTCCTTCCATTATCACATACACACAACAAATTGCTGGAAAGCCAGTTTTGAAATCAGAAGCCAGTCAGTAATTGCTTGTTCAACAATTTTTCAATTCATTTTAAAATGGGAGGATTGGAACAAAGGAACAAAGGTCTATAGCTCATATCTCAATGTGGTTAAAAGTGAATAAAATGTGTTAGAAACAGCAAGTTGACGCGGGCCACATAAATTGAGGTCGCGGGCCAGATGTAGCCCCCGGCCTTGAGTTTGACACCTGTGATGTAAAACATGCCAGAATGTAAAAAAATAAATAAATACTGAGTTCTGTATTGCGACTCGAATCACCTTGGCATCGTTCCCACAACTTAAACTTACGCAGTTTTGGTGAATTTGATCAAGGTGCAGCCAGACAGATTTGGTACACTGCGGACATTGAACGAATTATTATCACCATCATTTAAAAAAAAAACCTAGTGCTCCTTTGACTAATGCCCCTTAAAACTTTAAGAGCCGTATTTTCATGGACAGGCGTTGTGCTCGGCTTGATAAGTCTTCCGACATATTCTTTTGCATGGCCCCATCATATCTGTCAATTTAGTGACCAAAAGTAGCCAAGATTTTAGAGCAGGTAAAAGCAGGTCTAAGTTGGGGTGCAGTTGGTGTAGCGACCACGTTGACATCATCAGCAAGTGGAGATCTTCTTGCGGTTCCTTTTTAAATGCACTTTGCGCATGCCACTCTTCTGCTCATCTACATGAGATGTAGATTGCTCTGCACTGTATTTAAAGGCAATGAGACGAGCCACTTCAATCGGTCGGGGGTCAGCTGTGTTCCCTCCCTCTACGCTGGAAACGGCTACTTCTACCTGCGCTTGTCTTGGCCAATATCAAAAGTAAGAAACCTCCACACATATGGACTGTTGGACTGCACTTTGCGCAAGATTTGTGCTGAGCATAATAATAGGGACCCAAATATCAGGAGCAAAACACTAAATGAGAATAATATTCAGAACCACTTATTTCGACTTTCTTTTCTTTTGAGTTTTAATGAGATGCTTGAGTTGACCCTTGGCTGTTGTCGTTATTGAGAGGGGAAATAAATGATTAAATGCGTACACGCATTCCCTGCAATGTGATGGCCGCGTATTGTGCAGAACGGGCTTCGTACGTGGTCTGTATTTTACTCATTTTGCTAGCTTGCGGGTTTAATATTTGGGTAATGCAACCGAGACAATTAGCATCTTGACATGCGTCAAAAGTCCGATGTAAAAATAATATAAATGTAAAACGAAATATTTTTCAGCGAGAGTAGAAAGAAAGCGTCTATCTCAAAAAAAAAAAAAAAGTAGGCTCACACATATCATCAAGGCACCACCGTATTGAAATCTACTTTGTAAATATGAATGAAATTAAATCAATTCAAATCAAATCAATCAGTAACTGACAGATTTTGTTTTTCGTTTTTTGTTTGTCTTCAAATGAACTCGATGACAAAGTTTTGTTACTTACTGAGTATATTGCACAAGCTTGTACAATACAGAGCGGACGATGAAAGTGAACACGGTGTGTGTTGGCATGTTTTTGCGCCAGCGTAATCAATGTGGTACAGTGTGCTGCTGTGCTCGAGGCAGATAATCCCCATTTGAACGCTCTCCAGCCTCCTTGCTCGGGAGATGGTCAACAATCCGGAAGTGTCGCCAAGAAATGCGCTTTGTAATTACGGACACATTGATGTTGGCCTACATGCAAACGTGTTCCCGTTTGATATCACACCCCCCCAGCCCGCTCCCCGCTCCCCGCACCCGCATGCATAACCAAACAGTGCTACACTTGCAGATACGCCCACCCAATCAAATCCCATTCAAGTGACACATAAAACATCCCACACCGTCTCCCATACAGCACACATCAGATAAGCAAGCTTCCATTCTGTGCCTGCTTATTGGATGTTCTGTCGGCCACATGACACAATCATCGTGTATCTTTTTTTTCCCCCGTACCTTATTCCATGTTTTTTTTATTTTTTTATTGTTGTTCAGCAGTGCACCCAGCCGGAGGAATTCATTTCCTTTTCTCCCTTCTGCTTTTTGGGAAAAGCAAAAATGAGTTGCGCTTCTCCACCATATGGCATTTCCTCCCCGGCCTGGCAACACTGCAGCGACATGAAAACAAATTATCATCATCCGTTGGCTCTCGCTCGCCTGCAATTAAAGCCGAGCGGCGTGATTATGCCCATTTACAGAAAAAGTAATAAATGCAAAAATAATTCATGATCTTAATAGTCTTTTGTTTACAGCTACTATCCACCGCTTGTTGATTGCATACGACATTTCATAAATTGCTCTTCAAACGCAGACAATAAAGTCAATTTGATGCTGCTTTTATTTATGACGCCACAAAATAATCTGAATTTTTATGACTTTTTTAAGATGTTGAAACCCAAACAATATGGCTTGAATCGCTATTATAAAAGTAGACAAGTGGATTTTGCGTGTTGAAACAGAAGACAATCCATCAACTCAAGTGATGTTAAATGACTTTCAACAAGCAAAAGTTGAAATGGGCTCTATATTTGTGTCCTGCACAAGTCTGGCGCAAAGCGCGGTCTGATGCTACATTCACACCAAAGGTGAAACAAAGCTTCACTTCACCTTTCTCGCAGGAGTTTGATTACTGGATATTACACAGCTGCTCAGTCACGCGATAAGAGAGAAGAGGAGGAGACGCTTCCTTTTCCTCGGACAGAAAAAAAAAATGTATGAACATCGCTAGTCAATCATGTGTTTGTGCTAAAATCTTGGCTAATGCTAAATGCTATTGCTAGCTTGGTTCAGAGTTCACCAGCTGTAAATCAGTGAACACAGCAGAGCTGGGCACTCGTCCCTTTTCTGCCGATCAGTCCTGCGCCCTCCGGCCGCTCTCTCCGTGCAGTTCCGACCTCGACCCTCCGGCCTTATTCATAAAAATTGTTGGCCCCCGACTGGGTAAATCATTAATATAAAATCCTGCAGTGGATTCTCATCTTTTTACTGCGCTCCTACCAACATATTGATCCACAAGGGGGCAATTTCTAATGTCAGAAGTTATTGCAGTCATAAAGAAGTGTAACGACTTTTCCGAGCCAATAATATTAGTGCTTCTCTGTTCAGTATTGCTATGAAAAGCTCAATGGCCTTAAAAGTGAACCCTCCATTTTGTTAATTTCTCGGGAACTGATATAATGTTCCAGCGTTAATTAGTTTCAAGGAGACAAGTCTTCTTTTAAACAGTTCCCAGGTGTCCTAAAAGCTGAATGTTGTTGCTGAAAGATGAATAATGACAGCATACTTAACATCCACTTGTCACACGCGAGTTGAAATCACAATGAAACATGATGAGGAGCATGATGACAATTCATACTGAAAAACTACTTTAAAAATGGGTCCATTTGAACTGCTTCATTAAGTTACTACCAATATATCCGGTTGCTTGATGGTTTTCATGTCGGTTACATTCGGAGTACAAATGTAATCTTTGAATGCAAAACCAAAAGAGGCATTGAAAGGGATTTCGTTGTGTTGCCATGAAATTATTTTCATATTGGCCTTTGGTGGCCAATAAGGAGCAAGGACTGCACAATGACAAATGTGCAGGACTCTTCATTACATTACTTCCAATTAAATATCTGTGCTCGGCCACGTTAGTCATCTTAGTGCTCGCCATTCATACTAATTAGTGCTCGTCTTGCATGCCGCCTGCTAGAAAGAGGACATTTCAATATCCTATTAAGCCATTCCAAGATAGAGCTCTTGATTGACGTTCAATTTATACGCGGGAGAGGATTGAATTACGTTTGCCGCTTCACTTTTTCTTTTAATGATTTTTTTTTTTTTTTAAGAGTTCAAGATGCAATATTGAGCACTGAATAATCCAATCAAAATTAATCTTACATCTGATTTAAACTGGCTTCGCTGTTGTCAAAGTGAAGCTGTTTCGAGTCATTTATCTAAATCAAAGAGGAGACGTTTGCCTTTCATAACTGTATAAAATTAAAACCACCGTGTTGAACAGTTACTTGGATGCACGTCTTTATTCCGCGTGGCAGTTTTGGAGTAAGGAAAGGACTGTGTGAAATTTTAATGATTTGCTGATTTAAAGCAGTGCAAAGTGGCTCCTCTGAGCTGCCGCTCGCTCTCCGAACTTAAATTAAAAGCACATGCGCACACACGCACACAAAGCCTCTGAATGTCCTAAATATTTATTCCATTGCCACCAAGCATTAATTACCTTCCATTTTGACAGGACATCTGTTATTGCAGAAACGTTGGCTCGAGAGAAAACATATGCGTCTCCTGTGGTTGTGTACGTACTCTAAATGGTGCGCTGTAATGAGTTTTTAGTAATGAAATTTCAATGTGGGATGATTAATAGCTCTCAGCGAGAACACAGTCGATTATTCTACCAGCAAATGTTTCTTTGTATATTAAATAGGAAGGGAAACGGAAAGGTTGTTTTTTTTTTATTTATATTTTTTTTACATCTATGACTGACATGAGGAGCCTCAGAAAACATTGAGATCATGAAGTGAAGAATTACTCGAGAACCCGTTTCAGCACAAGTTCCATTACTTTTGCTACAGTTTGTTGAAAAGAAAGCAGAACTCTAGATTTCTTTTGATGTCAAACCCAAATGTTTTCAGTCCACAGTAAAAAAAAAATAAAGGATGTTCCACTGCTTTTGGAGGGGAGCATAGATGTGATGTAATCATCACAATGCATTACAGCAAAAGAAAAGCGGGCAAAGCAGCTTTAACGAGTCCTATTTATGCCTCATACGTTTTCTGTAATCACAGTAATGACGCCGACGCCTCTGTAGTATCAAAGACAGGTTATTCTATTTGATCCACTGTGGCCCGGCTCACTAATGCCTGTCACCGGCCATATTCCTGTGTTTATATCATGGGAGGAGGACTCCTCATGCATATGTATGCCCTACAGCGCAACTGAACACTCAGCATGAGATGAAATAGTGCGCCGCTTAGACAAATCTAAATCTACATATGGCCCGTTGCATACAAATGGATACAGGCAGAACCTGCAGGCTCCTTCAACCTTTGCCGATATCAGATATTAAGGAATAGCTTGTTGTGTTATTTTAAATGTGCTCACTTTATTTCTGTTGTGTTTCTGTATGTTTGGCAATAAAAGACACATTTTAGATAGGCGGGGGGGGGGGATGACATTTTGCCAATGCACATTTACAGACAATCGTGTTTCTTGGCTGGCAATCACATCAGGCTCTGAGCATCGAGACAGACACTATGAACACAGAGCACTTTTTCCCAACTACATTAAAATAACTGCATTTTCGCTTCCATGCTCCAATAACTGAAGAAAGGAGCTTGATTTGTTTTCCCCCATGGCTGCAAATCTCATTTTTATAGCAGCCCGATATTATGTGCAAACCAATTCCAAATCCACTTTTCCAGTCTACTTTTCCATTATCACAATAAAATTGGGGCTCTTTTTTTTCCCCCTTCTTTTTTTTCTATTTTACAACGGCTGAATGTTGAAACACATTAAAACGGCTCGGAGAATAGCCGTGCCCTCTTGAACGTTGTCTTTTGAATTAAATGTCAACAAAGGTGTTAAACTAAATGTAACCTCATCTCTGGCGGAATATAAATGTGCCACTCTTGTGATATAGATGAGATGTCCAGCGCGGAGAGAGTGGGGCTCATCTGCTTTCTCATAAATTAATAAGAGAGGGTGTCTGCACTTGAGTGACACATCTTTGATTTGCAGCAAACAGTTCATTTCAATCTGTGCTATAATTCCTCGCGGCATCTCGCTCCCCTCGCAGTCATTCGAGGAGAAAAGTAATATGCCGACATCTAATAAGTGAAACTTATTTGCTAATGTAAGGCGAAGCAGAATCAAGGCGACGTAGCGTAATTTAAATCAACCTAATTTAACGAGTCAACACAAATTGCTGATGGCGCTGATGATAATATTTCTCTAATGTAATTGATTTCTGCTGCTTAATTATGCCAGAATGCATGCAAATCTATTCGGGGTCACACACTGCATTATTTTTCAAATTTAAAACAGATTCCAGGTATCTTAATAATATAAATGTGATTTGATTTTTTTCAAAAATACCCCCAAGGATCAAGAATTAGAGTTTAATTGACATTCTTTGCCTCGCATGTAACCTGTTTTGGCAGGCCAGTGTTGTCTCATGCAAATGAGCCACTACTCACCACACCCCATCTACTGCGAACCGATGACGAGTACCGATAATTGTTTCCATGACGATAATATAAGATACTCCTATTCTAGCGAAAGGAATGAGAAGGAAAAAGCAAGCGTCCATAAAGGTTTGAAGATGTACGTCAATTTCGCTGAACTTTGTGAAGAGTCAACTAAGTGTACAAAGTTAATGACTCTCATTTAGACACGCACAAACATATCTGGGCTAACATAGGCCGCAAAAAGAAATGTATGCATTATTTTAATCCTGATGATTAAATGTTATATACAGTATCTTTCAAAAGTTACTCATCATTACTTCATTGGTACCAGTAAACACTCGTGAAAAACAATGTGCATCTTGCAATTCTTCCCATCTGCAGTTGAATAAATAAATCTCCAAGCAAATTTTGTGTTATTTTAGCACACTATGTTAAGATTAGCACAGAAGCTAACACTCTACCTCTTAAATGTGTGGCTGCATTTCAATCACTGGCACGCTCCTTTCCTCATAAGCGGATATTATACCATCTAAATTATTTGGACTTCAAGTTATTTTAAGGTCAGGTTACTTCATATTGTGAATTTAATCGCTTGACACGGCTCAGTGTCGACGAATAGAAGCCTCGACCCCTTTACCATCTCTCTCAGAAAGCTGTCATTTCCATTAGTGTAGAGCCGCCAGTGCCCTGACAAACTCTCTCAACTCACTTCGATTGGACATGCATTGGACTGTGTCCTTAAAGTCTTCATAAATGACAGTGCTTTCTGAGGCGCGAATGGCTTGGCTGTGCTGGTAAAAGCAATCCGTACACTGTGTATACTGTATAGTCGCAAAGATTCTCTTTCACTGGCTTTTGGAAGACTCCTTAAAGAGTGTGGTGAGAGAGTCAAAACCTGAGGTGGTTAGTGTGAATTTTACATGGTGATAATTGGTGTCTTGGTGTGCAAATGATAGAGGTGCATTGTTTATTGGAGTTGAATCGCTTCAGTTAGCGCATTGAACAAAATGCATTTTTTCCCCCTCAGTCTAAACTGACAGACAAGCAGCTGTATAATAGAGAAAGAGGGGAAAATGGGAGTGAGATTGAACGGAGCTGAAGAGCAAGGGTTGAAATGTTCTCGCAGACAATCCATTTACTCCCCGCAACACACCTTGGAGATATTGCCAACGATAACAATGCAGCCAGTGCCGTTTGGTGCGCTGCTACACAGCACATAATTGCCCTGCTCTTGTTATATTTTCTATCCGGGCAACATCAATCTCTGTTGCGGCTCTTGTCAGAGCTGTCGGCAGGCTTGCGGAGTGAAGTCAGATCTCGTGTGTTGGGCTGAGGATGAGGCAACGTGCAAGCTCATCCCGTTTACATCAACACATGCTGGTTATAACAAAGTGCATGATAATTATGTCCATTTATGAACGCTAGGAGTCCCGGACACCCCCCAATCCCTTTTACCGATTTTCCTTTCTCCGGTTGACTTTTGGCAAATTGGACAGTACTGGTCGCCTGTCAGTTGGTGGCTCACTCTTATTTTCCAGTGGAACCTACTTCCAGGTATTCAATAAAAAAAGAAAAAGAAATACAGATTTACGTTATTGGTGCTCATATGACGCAAGACGGCACCAAGGCCCTCTCTAAATAGGAAAGTAGCACAGTTGGTGCATCAAGGATGTATGCTGAAGAGATAACAGCACACCTGTGAGACAAGCATTGTATATCAGAGAGGAGTCAAGTTTAGCCTCGGTTGTTAGTGGAAGTTACGGAGAGTTTTTACCCCATGTTCATGTACATGGGCACGTGGGGTACTGATGTGGTACATCAGTGACCAGTTAGAAAATTGTTTACAACATAAAGCACTCTATAATTGACTTGAAAGGTCGTGAAAGTAATTTGGTGCTGCAGTTTTAGTTAGCAAATGACTTCAAAGGGTCTAAAAAGTTCATTCATGTCCATGATTGAACATTAATCTACGAGCTTGCATGATTAGATAAAAAAAAAAAGGGCTCTATTTTGGATAAACAGAGGTTGCAGACTGGGAGGGACACCCAGATTTCAGAGTTTGGTCATGTGACATTTACAAGCTGAACCGTGATTGGTCCTTACTTGAGACGGAACAACTGAGATGTTGTTTTCATTCGACAGCAAGTGTCAAAATACAGCATGGATAAAAATGGGGCGGATTTTCCTGCTAGCTTCATATTCTACAAACACAATTTTGATCAGGATGCAGTGTTTAGACACGTGGGGGCACAAAGAACATTTTACTATAACGACATTTTTGACTTGACTTCCCCTTTAAGCGGATAACGAACCTAGTGAGTAATTGGGAAGTAAGTAAGTCTATCTTTTTCTCTTTCCCTGTCATACTTTTTTTCTACTTTTGCTTTTTAATTTGCTGTTGAGAGTATTTTTACACCCGGCGGTTGGTGCATTTACAGAAGCAAACGCACATCTGAATACTTTTTCCGTCCGTGCATATTTGCAGGTGTGGCTCACCTCATGAAGCGCAACCTTGAGAGTGAGCATAGACTAATAACTGTTTGCAAACATCTCTCGCAAGTTTTTTTTTTCTTTTTTGCGACAAGAAAAGATGGTTTGAGGGCGAGCGAGGCGATATTTCAGCGGGCCAAAGAGGTGCAGGCAATCTGCCTTTGGAGTGGAAAAGGCAGCAGTGTTTTATAATGGAAGAAATTCAATGTGACATGTAGAGAATGAATTGCTCAGTCAAGCAGAAATATCCCTTGTTCTAATGGCTTGGGACACTCACTGGCATGTACTCTCCTCCCCCCCCCCCCTTCCACCAACCCCCCCCCCACTCCTCTCGCTATCTCCCTCTTCTTTCAGCAGCACAATCACAACACACTGTCGTCTGCATTGGATAAGAACATAAACAGTCAGACTCCAGAAACGTATAGAGCGACGCCGAGGGACTGGAGCATGTATCTGTTGAAAGGAAAACATGCGCAGATGTGAACCTTGATAGCACATCATTAGTCGCGACAAAGTGCTGATACAAAGTGGACTTGGTGTATTTCCACAAATAGTGGCGCCATCCACTTCAGATAAATAAACATCGCCCTCAAATAGGCAGGTAGTAACCATGTTGATGCCAGTTCACATACTCGACACTCACACAAAGAGTTAATTGAATTCTGTTACTAACCAAAACAGCAGCTCCTACTGCCACATACAAAAACCTAAAATGCAAAATCATAATGGCTGACTGGACAGAAGAGCATTCTTGAAAGACCGCCGTCAAACGATACGCATTGTCTATCCCCGCCAATGGCAGGGAGGGGTAAAACCTGTCACGCGTGCGCAGAAGGTCCGGGGTATTTGGCGTCTCAGTTGGCTTTTGCTGTTTTTGTCTGTCATTTTCCAGTCCAGTCCGGCCAACACGACAGTTGACCACGACGGCTGACGTCGGATTGGTGTGTAGACGCCTTCACAGATAGTCTTACTTGGGCCGCGTTTCACGCAATATTTCACTTGCTCCATTGTCAGACAGCAGAAACAGCAATTATGTGAATGAGGAAAAAGTTCATCAGGAATTGAGCTCTATTGAAATGGAGAGCAGAGCTCTGACGTTTCGTGCAATTTTAAGATAGTTTTACGCCCCCAAGGCTATTCAACCTGACTGTGGCAGTGCCCCGGGTGCAAGCATGGACTTTGGCCTCTCTCCAACCCAAAGTTGAAAGTCGTTGAGATATCAACAGTCAAGTGAGATCTTATATCAGTGTTGCGACGTTCGCGAACAAGTCGTTCTTTTAAACGGCTCTTTTCGGGGGGAACGATGGGAATCGATTTGCAGCAGTGAGATTGAGTTTGTTTTGGGGTTTTTTAGACAATTTGGTTTGATATTTGGAAACATTGAAGCAGCATGGGTTAAAGGTACAAATGATATAGTACAACTGTAGAAAACAATTCTCCAAAGCTTGGAGGGTGGAATTTATTCATGCATCTTGTGTTAACTTGGACACGTACTGTAGCAAGTGAAAACAAATGGTCTGGTTCCTGAAAATGTCCTGGAAAATAATGTCAAGAAAAGAGTGGGAACCCCGAGTATAAATGAAAGCTGCAAGTGAACGACCCCTCCTCACACAATGAGCCTTGTTTTTGCTCTCATGATATCAATTTTACATGATATGTGATCATCTGAAATTCAATATCATACATGACCCTGAAGACAAAAAAAAAAAAAAAAAAAAAATTCAACAACTGAATGGCGTCAAACGGAAGAAAATATCGCATTCTCGATTGAGATGCAGTGGCATGACCTCGAGAGTTCATTCACACCCGGCCACTTTCTTTTTTTTTTTTAAATAAAATTGTGAAGGTCTTGTATCACGTTGCTCTGTGTGAAGCATTCTAACTTTGTCATATTATCTGCGAAGTTCTCTGCCATCAACAGAAATGTATTTTCTAGAGGTCAGACCTACACACTCCATATTTATTTCTCCGGACCTCCACCCCCACCACCCCCGTGATGCCACATAATACACCGCCATGTGTCCTTATCCTCATTGTTGGCTTTGGAGTGTTTACACTCTGTGATTGGCACTTTAGATATTCCACAGAGCATGTCTTTCCTTACATGAAATATGATTTCTTTGAGAAGTGTGAGCCCGGACCGCTAGGAAGATTGCTTTCTATTATCAGAGTGCGAAAATGATAAATTGGTGCTGGTAATATTTCAGATGTCACCCCCCAGACACACACACACACACACACACACACACGAGCGCACTCCCATTGTGTTAGGCTGAAGATTCTCACCTTTTCATCAGCGGCTGTTTTACAAAAGTCGACATGTCACGTAATGTGTTGTGAGGCGGATATGATACAAACATTCTTTATAGCAACCCCACCACCGTCCCCCCGCCCCCTTTGCGCAATTTAGCCCGCTGTTATTGTGCAGACAGGAAATCACTCGCAAACACTGAGGTTTTTACCGATCTGCTGATAACAGGTGACAAAGTATGTTACTTATTAACCCGACAAGCACGCCTGTTGTTTTCAAGGCACAATGTCTGCTATGTTCTTGTCCATTATTACTCCCCCCCCAAAAAATCAAACACTGCAGCAATGCTTAGTTAAGCACAGCACTACTGATGATGATTCGACTTAGAAAGTGGATATATGAAAAATTGACTTGTAGATATTATAAGAATAGTTGTTTCTGAAGCGTACCTGCCTGGCAAGAATGAATTAAATTTGTTTGCTGCCCATGTTAGTAAATATCACTCAATTTGGATCGGCTACAACTCATCTGCCACCCTCATGAGGACATACGATATACAAAATGGATGGATTTTGGGCAGCAGAGTGGTTAGCACTTTTGACTTGCAGTTGAGATTTTAGGGTTGTTCTCTCTATTAGGAATTGCGGGAGAATATGTGAATTTTTCCGAATGTCTGGTGTACTTCCGGGGCGGTCCTGGCCGCCAGCAGCCACTGACTCGCTGGCTAGCAAGCCTGCATTCTAGTGTATGTTTTTAAAAAGGCAGTGGGAGCAAAACTGAGCTTGGTTGTACTTTATTGAAGTGTTGTCATTGTCTCTTTTAATTTGCAAAAAATCAAAAAACAGTGCAAGCAGACACATTAGCAAAAGCATCCACAATCCATTCACAATTTGTGGTGTATTAGTAACGCTGTGTTTGCCATCGGCATCTCACAATTCTCGCAACTTCCCTTTGATCGCCCTGTTCACGCCGATGTCCAATGGTTGGAATGATGGTAAGGTCAAAGTTCATTTTCTGCACTATATACACCAATATGTACTGGGGGCGTGCGCATATCCTTTACCCTTTTAACGTATGCATGCTTTCCTCAGTCACGTCCATCTTTCATCTGCATAGGCAACGTGTTGCCAGGAAATACTCCCAGTCAGTCAAGCGGAGCGCTCATCAAAGTCACACATTTACGGATATTGAGACTCGCACACAAAAGGCACGCCACCTTATTAAGTGTGCCTTATGGTCATGAAAATACAATTCTTTTCATCACAGGAAGGCCACACTTAACATCACCCACCGTCAACAATTTTTCAGCACGTGACGGCTCGTCGATAAACGACTTTTCAGCGCATGATGGCCGCACCTTACAAAACCACACCGTCTGAGATTATTTTTCACACGTGAAAGACTCCATGGACGAATATTTCCAGTCCAAATTTTGGTCCCAGTATGCCCCTGGTTTAAATATTGTCCCAAGTCTGCTCTCCCCGTTCTTGCAAGGGCTTTCTCCAGGCTAACCTTCTATCCAAAAACAAGTACCTCAAGGATGGGAGTTTAGGACCAGTGGTCTACAGCACATGTGCCCTGGAATTGCCTGTCGAGCAAACAAAGGCTTTACGCTGCAGCTCACCCGCCACCCCTATGAGAAAAAGCGCTATTGAAAATGGATTGGCGGGAAGTTAGTCTTTATCAATGTTTGCGTCACGGTGCACAACATTGACTTAAATGTTAAGCTTGTTAACAAGTTGAGGTTGATCATTAACTGCAAAGAGGAAGTGTGCATTTGTTCCGTAAAAAGCAGATCGGTCTGTTCTAGCCAAACAAACAAACGGCTTGTTCTGCATTACTTCACGTACAGAGCAACACTGGCGCGAGAAAGCCAGGAAAACCCAATGAGGGCTTTAAAGCAGCCAGTTTGGGAACAGTAAGAAAAGAAAAGTCAAATGTCCATTTGTGCCATTGTGGCTGTTTAACTGATCTTGACAGCCAGTCATCGAGGGTTGCCCCGCATTTATGAAGTGAAGCAGGGAAATCTTTGAGGTGTTTGGTCCGCCTAATCCCGACCACCCCCCCCCATTCTAATAAGATCCACGCCTCAATACCACATTGCTGCTTTCTTTTTAGCCGTGCTGGTCATTTGTCGTGTGATTAGCGCTAGAAGAAAAGAAAAAAAAAATCAGAATTAAAGAGGAATAACAGCATGCTGAATGACCTGGATGTTGGCCAGGGGGGGAGGAAGACGGGGAAAGATGGGGGCATGAACCCCCCACCCTCTTCCAAGTAATCTTGCCCACCAGGACCCAGACAATGGACTCCGTCGGCCCTGATGCGGCTTGACAAGTGAATGACATGCTGAATGGTTGCCATGGCAACAAATGTGTTGAATTTAATGCATGCATATTCTGTTTTTGACCCCCCCCCCACCCCTTTAGCTGACGAATGGCGTGCTGACTCCACACAGGGAGCCCGCTCTTACCTCAGCCCAGTCTGTGTGGACTGGCTCAACAGTAAAGCCTCGGAGAGTATTAGCTAAGCGCATAAATTCCCAACCTCTGAGCTGGGCCTGCAGCACATTCAAATAATCCAATTTCACTTCAATTAATCCGAAAGTTTTACAGTATCTTAATTATTTGTATCTAGCGTTGTTCATCTATTTAAGAGTGACGTATAGTGACAAAGAAAAATTAGGGGTCCAATTACTCTCAGTATCCACCTGTTGCCATTCAACAGCTTTGCGTCAAACTAAAGTGGCACAGATTTCACACTAAATTTGCGAGAAAATTGGGGCAATATCACCATTATTTTCGTGCAAATATATTCAGTGCAGTTCATAGAAGCATTTGTTTACACACAGAGCCCGATTTTCATGCGTGCAAGTCTTGCACTAAGCCTGGTCTAACCCTGTGCATGGGTGTTTTTTTTTGGTATATTGACCTCGCAAAGGTTGAATTTAGCCTAACGGGGCGTTTGCGCCGTTGTGGGTCATTGTGGGATGGAAAACGGAATATTTGTTCTACACACAAACATCATCAAATATAGCAAGCCCTTTTAAACACTTAAGATGGGTCAATAATTTGTGTGGTCTGACCATTAGGATAAATTAAATGGAAACTTTACCAAATTGTTCCAGCGATAAGCTCATCCCAAATTTGTCTACAAAGGATTGTGAACTGTCAGGTTTTGCTGTGTTCAACCCATTTTATTATGACTGACTAGGTTTCTCATCTTCACCATGACTGTTGTCACAAATTTTTGACAGTTTAAAAATATGGCCCACAACAATCATGGCCTGTTACGTATGCCCACCCGGACGCCCCCACGCCCTTGCGTTACATCACGTCCACATTTTGTCCATGGTGGCTCAAAATGTGATTGCTGTGGTCGCCGGGAACCTATTGTAAACGTATCGATCCCCAAACATAACGAGTAGTTTGTGCAGTATTATGATGATGTTATTTTACATGGACTCTACCTCTCAAACTCAGACACTCACACAGTCCTGTGTGCTTCATAATAGCCCTAATTTAGATTTAAGATTCACTTTAACGTATTTTAATTCATGCTTAGTGCGTTTTCTCACCCAATACCAAATCATTCAGACACAGAATGCCCTTGAAAATGGAGGGGAAGTAATAATACAATTAAAGAGTGTTTTAATTAAATGTGAAATATATAAATATATATATTTTACATTTCACAAGTTAAAGATGAGTCGTTTTGAAGTGAGATTAGATAAACTGAAGTGCCTGTCATTTTTTTTCATTAATCAAACGTGTCGAAAAGAGTGGTGGGGGGAAAAAAATTCTAATTAGTTCTTCAATTTAAATGAACTTGAGAGCGATGAAGCTGCATATTTAAGCTGTTATCCTGTTGTAAAATTATGAAAAATAGGGTATAATTTGATCAGAATGTGGTCATTTTACGTGAACAAAAATTGAATTTGATGAAAATAAAATAAATTCTGAATAAATTCACACATATTGCACATTATAACTTGTGCACATTTTCTGTCCTTACTTTACTGCTGACTTGCACCGGAGTCCGGAGAGGAGCTGCTGATGGTGAGACTTTCCCACACCTTCCAATGAACATTAGGCATGTTGGAGCGGGTACTCGGACTAAATGTTTGCTCGTGCTGCGGCTGTCGGTTGTGGTGGTGGCCGCCCCGTGGGTCATTCTCCAGCGCCGGAAAAACTGTGAGTGCATTCTGTTAGCATGTGAAGCCATTTGGGACTTTTCTGTGATTAAGTGCAATATAGATAAATTTGACTTGACTAAAGCAAGCTTCTGTACATGAGTACTGGACCGCCAAGGTCCCCGCTGTAACGCAACGCCCGCCTTTGGCTACCACCCAGCTTGTCTTCCACCTGACCTCCTTGGATTCTGCCGCAGGTGGTGAGCCCATGAGAAGGGGGACCCCCTTTACCTTTTAGAGCTGTGCCACCCCCGGGCCTCGCTCCAGATGGGCTTCGATGACCTACAACTCAGAAAGAGAAAACGTCGTTCAATGAGATTACTTGTTCGGGTCATTTGAGAAAAGTAGTCTTGTAGTTGGAGTTCAAAGTACGAGCCCTATAAATTGCCTCAAAATTGTCTGCCTCAAAAAAAAAATGTCCAAAATTCTCTTTCCTCCCCTTAGAGACATTTTTATGCATTCTATTACACCCAATTTCATTTGGATCGCTGCAATTAGCATCTTTGGCTTAGTTTTCCAATTTGTCTCTTTTTTTTATGGTAAATTATCAAAATGATCATCAGACTTTAACACCACGCTTTGCCCGTATTACACGGTGCCGGCACAAAAGCCGAGGGGAGCTACTGAGTATTCACGCGTATAACAAAACGTGTTTTGGCATGCGGAGGTCCGCAAATACAAAGTTATTCCAGGGATTCCATCAATTCTTTAATAGAACATTTGTATAAAAAAAAAACTGTGGAAGGAATTTCTAATTAGCTGAACTTAAATGAGCTTCTTTTTTTCTCGCTCTCTTCTCCCTGTTGCCATGCGATGAAAAGCACATATCGAAGCCGTCTTCCTGTGCAGGTTTATTTAGCTTCAACAAATCCCAAAACCCTGACGGAGAACTTGATCTTGAAGTTTGTTTGAATGAACGTGTTTGCAGGAAATGAGCAAAAAAAAAAAAAAAAAAAAAAAGCACAAGTTTGGCCTTCGTGTGTGGTAAAAGCTCGACACTTGAACAGTCCAATAAGTTTTGTGGTGTGAGTGAAGGCAGCAAAGAGCAGTTTGGAGAGACAGAGGATAACTGCAGGCCTATTTGGAGGGGCGGGGGTTTATTCACTCTCCAGTTCTTGGGTGTGGGAGTGTTGCCCCAATGCCCGCCGCCCTTTGCTCACAACCAGTGTTGGGCCTAATCAGGCATTAATAGGAGGTGTGGGTTGTCGCTCCATGGCAGAAAGCGCCGGGGTGAGCAAAGCACAATGAAGACGAGCACAAAAGACGGAGGAGGTGGCGTCATTCACAACTGTACACTCAGCACTCACTTCAAAAAGCAACCCTGACAGGACAATTGGACGATTCTAATGGGAGGGGCGGGGGGACGCAAGAAAGGAGCTTTCAATGATTTTTGTTTGTCGAGTTTCTTCTGTTTTTGTTTCACTTCGGGCGATGAGCCCGTCAGTCACGAGCTCATCGCTGCTCACGTGCAACACAAACGTCAAAATGCTTTCTCGATTATAAATCTCAACACAAGTACAGCCGCACTGAAGAGAGAAAAAAAAACTGTTTGTTTTAAAAATAGTTCTGCTGAACTATAACATAATTTTTTTTTTTGGTTTCTCATTGAATGTTTATGTATTATTACTTTGGTCAGATTAAGGCTATTTTCAGAGCTGGGCAGTCCGGCCCTCGGGCCCGGCCGGACACCCATTTTTGGGGTAGGGGGAAGACAACTTTTAAAAATTGGGTTCCATTAACAAAGGCTGGAGGTGGGATGTTAGTTCGGCCCATGAATCGGCCCCCGTGCGTATGATGAACCTACTCGCGAAATGGGCAAACGACAAAAATTGCCTCAGAATGCGTCAAAAGCGCCACTACCAACTTTTTGTGTATGAAGAGATGTGAGACAACAGTGTGCCTGTATTTCCTTATTCTCACATCACGTAACCCGCGCCTCCCACCTGCCACTGCGTTATACCATTACAAGGGGAGGGGCAATACCACAATCCCTATAACAACTATTGTGCATCCTTACTTGCATTGGGCACGTTCACGAAGAAAAAGAAAGAAGAAGAAGGAGACGAATAAGATCATGATTTTTATGAATAAGGCCGGAGGGTCGAAGCCGGAACTGTACTGAGATAGTGGCCACGGGAGAGGGAATGTCCGGCAAAAATCTTTGGTTATTAGTGTGACCACTGGGTGGAAAAATAATTAATATGTTGTTATTTTAAAATAAATTTAAAAAATTAAAAACTTGTAATATTGTGAGAAAAAAAAAATTGAACCATTCTACGTAAATTTCGATAATGCTGGTGTGTGGTGGAATCATCATACTTCTAAAATCATCACTATTCAAGAGACCCCCCCAAAAAACACAATTTTGCTTACTGTATCATCAAAGACCGCAAGCCATTTTCTACACTTTAGATTGGTCAATTATTTGTAGAAATAACTCGGATAATGTTATTAAATAATTGAACACATGTAGATTGATCAATGGTATAGTTGGTGCTTCATGAAAAAAAAAACATGAATTTGACCAAATTGTGACAGGAAATTCTGGCCCCTCGCCAGCAATATATGCAATTTAGCTTCCAGAACATTTCGATCTCTTCATCGAGAACAGTCTATCTGAATAATGGGAATGGTTGAGTTTGTTTTTCTAAGCAGTAAAATGGAAGCAAAGATGGCTGAGCGAGCTATAAATACGCAAGGGAACAAAGAGCAATTGACTGCCACCGTGTTGGTGTTCCACCGTCTGTTAAGACAACGCTCATCCTCTTACTATTCTTTCTATTGATACTATTCACGTTTGTGCCTTTAAACAAGTCTGAACAGTTCACATAGCATGACAATTTCCCTCGTGATACATGCAATTTGAGGCTGAATTTCTTTCTAAAGACGACATTGAAAAAATATACATAAAAGATTAGTTGTCAAAAATACGGTCTGTTTCTAAAAAGGAAGACAACTTTTTTCCTTAACAATAAGATTTTTAACCATCTGAATTATTCAACTTCTTTTGCCAATTTCGTCGATCGCATGACATGCACTTAAGCCTGTCAACGTAACGGGTTGAGGTTGGTGAGGGAACGCAGGGAAGCCAGGCAGGGGTAACTTAAAGGGCATTTAATAAACAGAAAACAAAAGGCAAACGAGGAACTTGGAAAAACTGGACAACGACAGGAACAGGCGACAGGGACAAGCGACAGTGACAATGGACCAACAAGAATTGAAAGCAACCAGGGAATTAAATACACACAAATTGACGAGACAACGAGGAGCACCTGGACAAGACCTGGAGGGTTGGAAGGACCGGATTGGTTAACACAAGGGCTTGGGTAAACGAACACAGGTGGACACAATAGACAAGACGAGACAAGACACAGGAACATAAGGCCAAAACATGAAACTAAATCCTAAACCAAAAATAACAAATACAAATCATGACAAAGCCACTGCCAGCTGTCCTATTTTCATGCTATTAATATAGCTGCTTGTCAATGACACTGAATGAGTTAGAAAATAGTGGACACCCGATAGGCGTAAAATTTTAGTTTACGGAGAATTAGGACACATCTTGTTCGTCATGAACGCGCATTTCAAGGGGGAAGGGACAAGACAAGACATAAGTGGTGCTATTGGGATTGGCCTTAAATTTGTTTTCAGATGTTGTTTCCAAAGTGCGTATGCTACATCCCACATTTGTTAGCTTGCTCTCGTCGCGGGAGCAAGGAGATGCGAGGCGGTGGGCTCCTTGTCGGTGCGGCCGAAAGATGGAAATGTAGATCGATATGGTTCCTGCAGTTATGCAAAGTACACCAATATGTACTGCATTTGAATGGTTTGCATTGTACAAAGAATTTAGTATCGTCATAAATAAATTCCATCCATGCATCCATTATCTTTTAATGAATAAATAATGCAATTAGATATTTTGGACTCTGTCGTTGTGTGAAGGGTGAAATTAAGGAAACTCAGGTAAGTAGTGTTTCAAACGAGGGTTAAGGTTTCAAAGTAGTGATAGGGTATCAAAGTGGGCTTTTAAATAGGGGAAGGGTTTAATGATAGGGTCCAAAGTAGGGTTTCAAACTAGGGTTCAAAGTCGAGTTTCATATTAGGGTTAGGATTTCAAAGCTAGGTTTCAAATTAGAGTTCGGATTTCAAAGTAGGGATTCAAACATTTTTGCTCTGTTTGACTTTTTCAATGCCGGCCCTCACACTCCAACATCGCTTTTGGGGAAACTAAAAAAGTGCCATTTTCAACACTTTAGATTAGTCAAGAATTTAAAATGAATGAATGGATGATGGATGGATGGATGAATGAATAAATAAATAACAGACCCATGGAAAGACTGGACAACAGGAGAGATTTGTGAAAAACAAATGAAACTGATGAAATCTGAACAATTTTCTGCACGTCGATGATATGCCACAGTGTATGAAAAAAAAAAAATGAAATTAAGACGTCAGCATCCTGAACAAATCAAGCTTGATGCGTGCTTCCTTTGTCCCAGTCAGGAATGACCCACCATTGCTTTTTATGTCATGGCCACATGCTTGCATAATGACTTGTGTACGTAAGCCTCCAACGACTTGCTCTTTAAAACGCAGCCAGACTCTCTCATTTCGCCATCCCGTCTTGAAATCCATTTGGCGTATGCAAAACGAATCTAATGGGAAGGCTAAGTGATAGAGAGAGGCGGATGCAAACATGCACATTGTACAGGGAAGAAAAGACGGTAACCTAGGCATAAAGAGAGCGATTATAAAGGACATATCGAGTCGGGTGGTGGAGATGCTGGGGTGGGGGGGGGTGTTGGAGTGTAGTAATATCCATTAGATTTATTGTGCCGCAATTCCCAGTCCCTGCAGTCGCGCCCGAGGGTGACTATATTACATTTCATCACACTTTCATTTTCTCCCGCAGATGAGAAATGGGACTTGTGTTGTGCCGTAATGTAGCATGTATGTGCTAAATCTCGGCGCTAATAAAATCAAACACAACTCCTGGCACTCTTTGACCACAAAATGAAACACCATCTGTTATGGCACCGAGAGCGCCTTATGAGGACATAAAGATCCAACACGCAAGCCAGAGAGAAAAAAAAATGAATGTAATAATAAATACGCTTGGTAATGGGAGGTGATGGTGAGCATGGTGTAAAAGGTATATGATTGTTTCGTCAACATAATATTCACTTGAGGGCACTAAATTGAGACTGCAGCGCTGATAAAAGAGCAATATTATTGGTATGATTATATTTTCTCACACTAACTCCAGCAATTTTTATATTCAAACATAATTATTTTTTCTCCTTTTAATTATATCCATTTCCATTTTCATGTCAGTTGAAAATAAATGAACTATGAAAATAACAGTATGCCAACTCAGACCAAGGTAATACAACAGAATGAGTATGACTTGCAAAAGTCAAGCAATATATTCCCCCCAAAAATAAAAAATAAAAATAAAAAATCTTTCTGAGAAATAATGCAAAGAATGCATGAAATTAAAATTAGATTATCCATTTGGAACACAAACAGTACATGCGCTGACAGTAGAGAGTCAGGCAGTCAGGGATAGATGAAATGAAAAGAAACCAAAGCCAAGGAAGAATGCATGTCGACAAAATTTCAAATTGAACATTTAATTTGGGCACACAGAGGGTACTTGAACACTGACTAAAAAAGCCAATCAAAATCAGACCACTCAAACCACAGAGGAATGCATGAGGGCTGATTTTTTAACTGTACACAGTTGGGCCACAAACAGAGCACATGTGCTGGAAAAAGAGGACAATGCATCCACACATATAGTTGCCGCACAAACAATCGACAAGTGTGGCGATTTAATGGCCACCCCAACTCGGTCATCATCATCATCATCATTCCGTTGAAATGCATCTTAGCTTGCTGCCAGTTGCCTCATAATGCCGCTCATTAGTAGGCAGCATAGCGACATGGTCACCTCACTTTGATATCATGTGTCAGTATGGAATGGCCGTGGGGAACAGGTGGGGGGGGGATTACCGTCATGGCTGTGCTACAAATAAACTGACGCCGTTAGCGTATCGCTTACCACGAAACACAATGGACATTAGCGGTAATGCTGCTGTTGCGATTGTTACGCGAATGCTAAGGAGCATCTGTGTCCGAAAGCGTTGCTCAACCGACGCTAACCATTCCAATGTTGAAAATGCTCAGATTGTTCAGAACTTCGGTGCTACTATTTTTTCACATCCCACAAATTTGCATTTGTCCAATAATTCCTTATAAAAATGAATGGAGAACTTTAAGAAAATCCCCATTTCACAACCACTTATATTATAAGGTCAAAGCAATATTGTTCCCAAAACGTTCTACTTTTGGAAAACCTTTCCATTAGAAAATGTGGAATCTAATGGAAAAATTGAACATTTGACTGATTCCACCCTTCAAAGCTTCAGCATGTTCATCTTATTGAGAATGTCCATGCTATTAATTAGTTTTTTAATGGGCATATTGAACATAATTACATTTTAGTCATCATGAGAAGAAAAAAAAAATTAAAAATAATGGCGATATTGCAAATAATTTTTCAAAGTCAAAACATTCAAAAAAGAAATTGAACACACAACATTGAACATTCTCGAAAATCCTACATTTAGAACAACTCCACATTTTCCATGAAAAGATTCCCCATTTAAAAACTCCGCTCAGATTCACAATTATGCATCAAAATCAAACTCTTTCAACTTTATAATGTTCAACATTCCAAGTAAATCTAAAATATTTCTAACAAATAAAATCAAAACACCTCAAATTCACTGTTACTGAAGTCATTCAAGCTATTTTACTTGCAACATGTTAAGCATGCGCCCAAATTAAATTTTGGCAGAATTTCACATAGCAATAAAAAATAAATCAGAAAATCAATGAAGAAATTAGTCAAATCGAATCAACCCATTTCAAATTAAAAATGTTCAGCTCATTTAAAGCATTGGGACCACTATTTTTTATATCGCACAAATGTCCAATTTCCCATAATTGCAGAAAAAAAACATTGAAATTAATCTACATTCTTTTTAATCACAATTAAAAGTAATTTGAGAGATTTCTAAATTGGAGGATTTTTTGCACACACTATCATTTAAAAAAGAAAAAAAAAATCCACTTTTGACAAAATTGCATATAATCCATAAAGGAAACATCCAATTAAATAGAATCATATATTTCAGATATTTCCAACATTTTTTTAACGCAACTTCTACATAAATTGCATTTTCTAATTGTGGTTGCTTCTTTACAACGACAGCAACAGAGCACCAGACAACAAAAAGCACTTGCGTGCGGTTGAAAAGAAGATATTTGTTTTCGCCACACCTTCCGAGAGTCTCCCGACAGTCGTTAAATAAGTTGCGCTGTTGTTTTAATTGTCAATAGTAAAGCAATCTGTTCATAATTACAAACGTTTGCTTGTGGCAATTACAAAGGAGTGGCTGCAAGCACTTTCATTTGCCTCCCCCCCAAATCTTGTCTGTAATTAGAGCACACACAAGCAGCGAGACCACTCACAGGCAAACAAGACTGGAGTGAAATTCCCATTAGGACAAAGTGCTGAGTGCCTGCAGCAAACGCGCACACACACGTACACACACGTGCACACACACTCCCTCGATTGCCTTCAGCGTGCAACATTTCATACGGCGTATTCTAATCCATTTGTTTAGCTTTACAGCATGGCAGGATCTCATTTCAGCCTCCCTGCAAAAACAAAGTGTACAGAAATGGAAAACATGTCTCACCATATGACAGCAACATGAACAACCATGATTGGGTGGCTCACACTTCACATGTTTTTCATACCAACCAAAGATCACAGCAAATGCAAGGCTTGTAAACGTACAAATGAACCTCACACGACATTATCTGAATTTCGGCAGTGCTCCAAGACATCAAGAAAAAAAACAAGGAATACATTCAGGGCCTTAATAGTTGAAATTGTCCATGCAGACTACATCAGTGGTGATGAGTTCGAGTAGCACTTAAGACAAAAAGCAAAGGAGGAGGACTGCAGCCCGAAACATCGGGACGGCTCGTATCCCGTCTTTAGAAGAAGGACGTGCACTTGAGGTAGCCTTTCAACCGAGGAAACGTTGGGAGAGCACAGCAAGTGCAAAATGAAGTTTGAAGTGTTGGAAGTGGAAGTGGAAGAGGCAGACAAACATTTTACTGAGTTACAAAAAAAGAACAGAAAACTGTCCCCCACTGAAATTTGAGGACTCCCTCCGGGTACCAGGCCAGATAGTTGACTTTTAGGTATTTTTAGATTTTTTTTACGTGAATTTTTTTTCCACATCTCCTCCTGTCTCCTGTAGGACACATGTAAGGAATGTTTCTCAAATCTGAATAATATTTTGAGGTACGTAAAAAAAAATATATATATATAATTTTTTATCTAATTAATCACAAAAAAATTCCATGATTAATCACATATTTTCAACAACTATTTTTTGCGAAGCTTGTAACAGATATCTTGAAATTGATGCAAAATCACCAAATATGAACTATATTTAATTCAAAGACTGTTCTAATGGCTTTCTTTGATTCTCGAATACGATCTAAATGGAGACATCTTTACAGGCATTTTTCTTCAAAACAGTTCTCAAAACTGCCCACTAGCGCCACACTCCAGCAGTGTTGGTTTGCAAGGCCCAGTGGTAACTTGAACGTGGTGTTTTGTTCTGAGATGTGCTAAAGACAGCTAATATGGCACAATATTTGCAAAGTATGCAAATTATTTTTTAAGTACTAAATCAAACTGAGTTGACGTGAGTTAAAATATTTAACTGAGTTAATTTTTTTTTGGTTTAATGATTTAATGCTTAAATTTGGACAGCCCTAATATATATATATATATATATATATATATATATATAATTATAATAAG
Organism: Idiotropiscis lumnitzeri; assembly: GCF_059441095.1. Lineage (NCBI taxonomy): Eukaryota > Metazoa > Chordata > Actinopteri > Syngnathiformes > Syngnathidae > Idiotropiscis > Idiotropiscis lumnitzeri. The sequence continues at coordinate 14,655,957 of NC_142395.1, read as the reverse complement.
TTATTTGACGACATTTTCTTCCACACCGACAATAACTGAATCCTGCGCAAGATCATTTTCTGTCACCACATCCTCTATTCCCAGTCTGTCTCGGACCCCTTTGCCCCCTCACTCTCGTCTCTCACGCCATAGCTAATAACTCTCCTCGGAGGCTGCTTGATGGAAGGCTAACAACATTTTTTATTGTTGATACACTTCTGACTCAAACTGCATGCTCTCAATTACAGATGAGAGATAGTGGCTAACCTGTTTGCAAATAGGCTTCACGGTGCGCAGATGATGTCAGGGACCTTTATCAAAGTGGCGTGGTAAGAAAAGAAAGGAGGCGCTCCTCCTCCTTCTTCATCTTGCAGCACTGATTTTATCGAAAGCATGCTGTATGGCTCTCTATAAATTCTCACAGTTCATTTGACTGGGGGTGTCTTCTCCCTCCAGCCTAGTCAATTAAAGAAGCAATGTGTAATTTGCCTCTGGAGAGCCGCTGTTTGGATGTGTTTGCACGGAGCATCTTTTCCATCTTCTGCTTTGTGATGCACGAGGGGTTATGTTAAGTGTTTTGGTAAAAATGTGTTTACACGTGTGATGTTTTGAAGAAAGGACAGCTGAAAAAAATGGGTGGGAGTGATGATAACATGTAAACAAAACAACCTTGAAACGGCATATCCCTTAAAAATGATGAGCGAGTGCAAGAAATATAGTCAAGAAGCAAACATATCCAATAAAGAACTCAAAAGCGGAATATATTATATAACAAATATTTTTTTAACTGGTTCTCAAAGGAGCACCAGAGCACCTTGACAAATCCAGCCCACACGGACTCCACCGGCAGTTGCAGCATCTATGAAAATCAAAAATCAAATTACAGAAGGTCTTCTTTTATTCTAATGAACATGTGCTGACGGTGCGATCGACGAAAAAAATTAAAAGACGGTCTTCAGTGTTGCCAATTTGGAGATACTGCCACTGTATTTTGTGACGATTCTGACCATTCGTGTGTGACAGTTACTTTTGGAACTGGAGTGACTCCACTTGTCCAAATGTAATGGCTCAACAGCGCCACTCTCTTTCATGTGGTGAGTATGAATAGCTGGGTGTGCCGCAATTGCCGCCAGTTCATTTGACCAGAGGTTATTCGGGCAGCGCTGTGCACTTGCTAGTAACCAATTAGCCACATATGGAAACATAATTTATTTCTTAGTGTGCCGACAACGCCTTGTGGTGCTGACTGAATCACCGTATACGACCGCTTCGTAATACTGTACATGCTTGTGTACTGTGGCTTTGTGGCCTGAATTCAAATGAGTGCTGTGTGTTACATAATGAATGAGCACATCACTCTGGGAATAAAGATTACTGGGCTGATTCCCGTTTACATCATCTCATTTCAGGATCTACGGCAAACCTAAAGAAACTTTGGCTTTGCATCACACCAAACAAACAACAACAACAAAAAACAACTTAGCGGTATGCAGAGATTGAAGACGATCTGCTCGGTTTAAGTGTCTAAACTTAGCGCTGAAGGGTCAACAAACAAACACTGAGCTTGGAAAGTGCTGAATAATTTATGACCCCCACCCCGACTGCTAACCATACACTACTCTTGCACATCTGCTACCAGTATGTAGCATTTTTCTATCAAGGGTGGGTTTTAATTGAATTCTTCTTTTGCATTTGGATATTTAGAAGAAAATAGCTGTAATCAGTGGGACGCAGTTGGAAAAAACTTCAAACTCATCGGTACCCACGATATGCGATAATTTTCCTAGGAATGTTGACACTGTGCAATATCTCTGCAACCCGCAATACTTGAATAGTCAAATGTCGTAATCTTTCTACATCATATAGACTAGCTATTCATCTTTTAGTTCTAAACACACCAGGGGTGGGCCATTAATTTTGCAATGGGGCCACATGAGAAACTGGAATGCTTGCAAGCATATTGTCTTGTTTCAATAAAATTGGTACATGGGTACATATTGTATGTATTCTTATAATTAGGAAATTCACATTCTAAAAAACCGCCAGGTGTTTTATTTTTTTTAAGTAGTGGGAGACTAAAAAAATAACTGTTTCAATTGTCATTGCTACCGTTGTGTTTTTTTTTAACTGAGCATATGACAAATAAACATCTTGAATGTTTGGCCGTAAAGTGAACGCTCACCGGTGCCCCACCAACCTCGGAATGAAACATTCACGCCAGCAATAAATAACATTTATCACGACGGGGATCTAATAACAACATGTCTCACACCAACATGGCATTGTGATTACAGGCGGCAGCTGTCGGCGACGAGAGCGTCTAAATCAGTCTTCTTATTACATTTGTCTCCCTTTCACAACCTAATTACTCTCCCCATCATGAATATCATTATGATGCCATTAAAGCCTCTTTCCAGTACATCACCATGGATCGCAGAAATAGATGAAATCTTTTATGCACCATTTCTCACTTGGTATCTCAACTTGACTCAAGTGATGACTACAACATATTACACATCTGAATGAGGCATAAATTCATGTTGAGGCTTCAAGCAGAAATTAATCCTAGTAGGTTCATCACTGGTAAAGCGATAGAGTGGGGAAACGCAATACATGTTGACAACTACAATGAACCTCCAGTTTGTAGTATTACCTTTGTACAGTACTTTGAAGTTAGCACTGTTAGCTTACAAGTTTTTTAGTAGCTTTCTACATCCTGTTCATGTTTACATTTATAGGACTGTCAGTTGCTATCGAGAATTTAATTTGAATCATCTGAAATTAAGGTCCTGTATTTGAGTCTCTCTCTTTTCCAGGTTTGGCATTAAGCAGAACGGAATGAAGATTAGCATCTCACGCTAATCGGTAGCTAGCTATTCAAGCGGCATAATACTACAGTAACTATTATAAAAAGGGCAAATCCAATAACTTCTCGTAAATATTAACTATAATAATGTAACAAAAACTCACATTATTATGGTATTTGAAATTAGTGTTAAAATGTTCCTTTCAGTTATTCTTGACGGACACTGACTAGCAAATAACAGTATGTTCAGTGTTGTTTCAGCATGTATGCAACGCTAACTCTGTTCCACTATGACTGGCCTCGTACCGTCCTTGGTGGCGCATCAAAAAAAGCTCCCAGATTGATGTCAAAGGGAACACAAAGGGTTCAACGTCTTTGCTTTTCATCGTGCGACATGAAATGCGTCTCTTTGTGAGCGCTTTCTGACCTGCGTGTGCCTTTAAGCCAGAAGCCATCAGACCTTGTAATCAGGATGATAAAAGATGAATGAATTATGTACAGAAAGATAGGATTTATTAACCGCATAGTGCACAGTTGCTATTGAATCTGGAATTAATTAATACTGATCATGCCCAACACACAACAGCGCTTATACAGTGATTTGTTGAAGTTGTACAATTTTGAAGAGGAATGAATTCATCATACCGTTAAGTCGCGAGGATAACATGGAAACTCCACACAGGAAGGCGGGATCCCGGAACCGAACCCTGCATCTCTGAACGGTGAGGCGGACGTGCTAACCAGTCGTCCACCTTGCCTCCCTTTATCATAGACCAGTCCAAGAAATTTAAAGGTCCATTTGGTGAAATTTGGGTTGAGTGTCATTGTCAGTGAGTTATGGAAGTTCGTTTTGAAGACCGTCAAAAATGTTTTTACCAGCATGCGCACACGTTTTCGGGCAAAATGAGAACGCCCAAAAAGGTAAATAATTTATAAAACACATTCTTATTTACCACAGTAATTTAAATTACATTTTGGTAATTACCAATGCTGGTTATTGCCATCAGCTGCGGCATCACCCAGACATCAGGTGCTGGTCACCGTACACTGAAAAGCAGCACAATTAGATGTCATTACACACTGTCCTTTCAGGCGGCAGTTAATTGGAATCTTGCATTAAATCCATCAAATTGCTTTGATTCCCATGTCGTCTTAATCTCCCGCCAGTGAGTATATCAGTTTAACCTGATGACCGACCTGCTCTGAGGCACCTTTTCTCTCTTTATTTTTTTTTATTCCTGTGATCGGAGGAGGACAATATCAAGGAAGCCAAGGCCCATTAATCTCCTACAAAAGTGCTGGGGAATTGAGTTCAGAGCTGCAAAAAAAAGTCATTTGGTGTAACGTCCCCAACAAAGCAACAGTGAGGTGTTGAAAGTCACTTTATTACATCACTTAGCACCCTGATAAGAAGCTGATAACTCCATCTGATGTTGTATTTTGTTTTTTAATTCATTACTATTACAGAGACAAGTCGATGCATGCTACCGCACAGGATCACATCACTCATCAGCCAACATCCGCTTACGCATATTGTCTGTTCATGGTTCCTTAACAATGTAAGACGGTATTTCCTCAGATGGGGGCTTCTAGGACTCGATGAGTCGCTTCACTTACGAAAATAACCGCCTTAGGGAAGAAAATGAGTTGGAATTAGAAGGATTTAGAGAAGAGCAAACAGTGCAGGGCATTTTAACCTAGCAAAATTGCGTCACCAAAACAGCCTCTTGTATCTTATGTTGCAATGTCGTCTTTGAAACGTAAGAGTAAATGACTGATAACAATTATAGGCTGTACTTCAAGAGGCCTTTTCACAAAATTCGAGAGCTGTTTATTTTGGTTGCTAAGGTGAAGTTGAATATCTCATGCTCCAAAGCATGCCACATCACAAAAAGAACTAGTGGTTATTTATTACAGGAAAAGTACAACTAAAGTGGTCATGAATTTCAGGAATTTTATTTGTGCGAATTAAAACAAATTGAACATGCGTGATTCCAAGCTTATCGCATCACTAAAGATATTCAAGTTTGTTTATTTGTTGGATTTATTGAGAAAAAGTACCACTACAATGTCGTGAATTGAGTGAACATGTCCTTTTGGTTATGAGGGTGAAATACGACTCAGTGGAACATGTGATGATCCAATGCATATCATATCGCAAATATAACTTGCTTATTAACACACTGGAAAAATCAAATGAACGTCGAGCAACTAGTACCATCCTTTACAACACAAGACACGGACTTTAGCGCATATGTTAGCATGAATGCAAAAAGAGTGATGTCCAGGCTTGTCCACACGTTCAAGAGAACTAAGCTACAGTAGAAGTGAAACATTAAGTCACTAAAACAGTCACACGCATACATCCGAAAAGAATTCATGAGTAACAAGATGGAATTCAAGGCTTGGACGACAAGAACAACAGTTGAAATAAAGTTCAGGTGGCAACAAACTGAAAACAAACGCAGCCGCTTGTGTGCTATCAATGTCATTCTTTTAAAAAGGGGTTACTCCAAGTGCAATGGAAAGCCGGTAAACATCCACTTTGATTGACAGACAACGGCTCGCTCGGCGTATCTGCCGTTGCGTTCAATTCATTGGACTCTTCAAAGCGCCACTTAAGTGGCGAAACGATACAGACGCCTGAAGAGAGCAACTTTGACTGCATACAAAACGAGCAGCGCACCACTTCCAGGTTTTCGGCTGTCAAACTAAAAAGGTGTGCAGAGATGCAAATGCAGTCAGGTGTGGCTGCAAGTTTGCTATCATCGAGCTTACTAGCGACCGAGATGGTCCCATTGCGTTACTCTGGCTCTTGCGCTTGGATGGACGGTGCTAAATTACAACTGGATATTGTACTGTATGCGCCGGAGCAGTCGGTGTGCTAACATGATGGCGGCTCAAGGCACACAGACCCAGAAGGATTGTACATTCAGGTCCTTTTGAATAATTTGTTCATCCAACAGCACTGTCGGTTCTTATTGTCTTGCAGCAAGTAAATAAAGGAGAGCTTAGCCGCAATCAATCTTTCCAGGGGATTTGAAATCACAATATTGAGCACAAGTGTCAGCTGTGTCATTAGCGTGATTCATTTCTGCCGTTTTACATTTACAATTTTTCCACAAGAACATCGATTCCCTTTGTGTCCCTGAGCAAGCCACGTTTCCGCGTGGCTTGCTCAGGTACGCATCTGACACCATTTCCTTTCTATTTTCTTCCATAATTTGAATTTGTGAAAATGTATTAATTTTCTTTCTCTCTGCAGGGTGCGGGGCAGAGTGGATGTGAGTAGGCCCAGTAAATAAATTGCCCCCCTATTATTATTACCCACAATGCCCTGTCAGGTCCATACATCATCTCAGCACATCATAATTAATTGCACACTGAACTATTCTGTTCAATTAACCATGAGAGAATGGATGGATGGAGGGTGGGGGGAAGGTGTGCGTGTGTGTGTGTGCGTGTGTGTGTTGAGACCTTATTACCTCTGCCAATGAGGTCATGTTGTTAGAGCAATCTTGCCACTAAAAGAACACTGTTGATGAAGCTGTTCACTACTTTCATTGCCATTTTCACCGTGTAAAAGCCACAACAAGTACTCATTTGACCTCAAAATATAGTTTTAAAAGGCTCTGGGTTGTACACTGGCTTTTATATGTGAGAATCGTATATATGTTGCCATGGAGACTCTGAATCACCAATTTTAGTAGTCTATAATACCGCTGGACCAGTTAGGACTCCTCCTCACTTTGAGATAGCACCAGCAATATAACAAGTCTTTAGTTCCTACCCATTGAGACACGAGATGTTCCATTTAACAACCCAATGGGCCCACATATTTACTGTTAACATGTTAGCATTTTACATATCCTGTATTGTTAGCTTCAGCATTTTAGCACGAGTCCATTGTGGCATGAGATGTTCCCATTCCAAAACGTCCACGCAAGCTGATTGTAGCATCAAAAGAAAAATGTCTGTTATGATGATATTCATCCCATCCCATTTTAGCACCGATTTCATCAATGAGGAATGAGACAATATCCGCACAATGGGTCCACGCAAGTCGTTAGAATGCTTTATGGTAGCATATCATCTGTCAGCGTTTTACATTTATTTTTATCATCATTATGGTGACCTATAATAGCGGCGGACCATCCCGGATACTTCTCATGTTGTAGAAGCACTTGAGTCGACAAGCTCCCATTTGTCGGATCTCAGCATTTGTCATGTAAACCAGCTGTGACTTAACATCATGAATCATCCCTTGCTGTAACTGTTACCGTGGCAACCAAGTCTATGGTGTTTTTATTTTTTTTAACCTTAACCAAGAGGCTTGCCGCCTAAACCTACGCGCACAATGAGGTCAGATCGGACATGAGCTTTCAAAGACAAGATGTACTGCACCTGCAGCTCGGTTCAGTGACCCACTTTTACTCTTTCTTCTACAATGCTGCTTTGTCACACGCGTAGAAAAGGAAATTCACATTTAATGTGATTATAAAACACATCACATATCTGTAAAATACTCTACTCTTTGGTAACAAATGTGACAGCTAGGCAGTTGAAAGCTTGCAAAATCCAATATAACAGTATACGTCGTCACTCCTTTGTGAGATTGAGTAAATTGCATCACACCACATCATTGCGTGGTCTCACGTTGATGGAGCAGAAGTCTCATGTGAATTTGTTTAGATGTTGCATTGGTTGCTGTTTTTGGCGTTATGTTTTGTTGTTTTGTGTTATGTTGTATTACGTTACGTTGTATTACGTTACGTTGTATTACGTTAAGTCGCGTTAAGTTACGTTACGTTACATTGCGTTATTTTACATTGCATTATGTTGAGTTGTGCTAAGTTCCTTATCCCACTGAGTGATGAAGGTTTGTGAGCAAATATTGATTTTTCGTAAGGGTTTGTTCAAGGTCACAAAGAGTCACGGATGTGTTTGACAGACATTTGGCAACAGTATTAATGCTGAAGAAAAATGTTTCCATTGCAAGGAAAGCCCGTATCCCACTGAGAGGTGAAGGTTTGCAAGTGTAGTGGATTAACATTTAATGTCAGGCTCGGTGCGAGAATAAAAACTATTTGCCACCATTCAAACTCTTGCCAAAATCCATTTATGACTTTGAATGCAAAAAATTATCATTCAAACTGTTACATTGTGCAGTTATGTGATGAATGCCATGTCTTCTGTAATATTAAATTGCTCTATATATCTTTGTGTTAAGTTATGTTGTGCTAATTTCTTTTGCACTCATATTATGTTCTGTCTTTTCTTTCGATCATTATGTATCCAATGGACATAGCGTTACCTTGCGTTATGTCGCGTAGCATTACGTTAGGTTGCATAGCGGAGCGTTACGTTGTGTAACATTGCGTTATGTAACGTTACAAAGCGTCACGTTATGTAGCGTTGAACTACATCGCATGTTACGCAGCATTACATCGCGTCGCATTGCATCACAGTGTTTTGTTACAACATATGTTGTGTGGTTTGTGTTCCCCCTTTCATGGAAAAAAAACGTACGTGTGTTACAGCACTAAAAAATATATTTTTTACTGCAGTGTAAAGTCTTTGCTGCTTTGACCATGTGACCTCTTTGATTTCCATTTGAATCGCTATGATTGCATCACACGGACTCCTTTTTTAAAATAATAATACCAAAAAAAAAATCAAGGTCAGAATACATATGAGCTGAACTTGAAAGTTGTCCTTCGTTCTGTCTTTGAGTGGGCCGCTCACTTCAATTTACTGTCTCATTATTCCCAGTGTGAGAATGGAAATTGGAGCCGGAAGCGTTTGTGTTTGAACAAAGGGAAAGAAGCAGATTATGGATGTTACCAAAAAAAAAAAAAGAAAAGAAATTTCTATTACACTTCCATTATTCTTGCGTTAATCACACATTCATTCAGCACACTCATCACATATTCATGTAGCAACTTGTAATGTATGCATGTGTTAATCACAGCTTGTGCAGTTTGACAAACAGCGTGTAATTACACCAAAGAGACTAAATCATCATTTTGAAATCTACACATCGCCCTTAAATAAAGGCTCTTTTTCTCAAAGACAGATGATATCTAATGCATGCTGAGTGATTTCTCTGGAGACGATTTCATTCAACTCAGGGGGACAAAGTGTCAATTAAAGACTTTTAAGCCTTGAAAAAAAAAAAGTGCATCTTTAAGCACTGTGGAGCATCACCCTTGTGGATTAATGACGTTGCTTTAAGGGAAGCAAAATCATCTCTGGGGAAAAGACTTTAGAATCCTCCTTGCAATCATTTGAATAAATATTCACCAATACTCTCCGGAGCAATTAATCTTTTTTTCTTATGCCTCATTCGCTACCAAATGTGATCGATTCCTTACTGCTACATATGGGATCTTTATACTCCGTTTTGGTTATTTAACCATCCGTGTATTGAAAGCAGAGGCTTGCGTTTCGGGCTGTATGGAACTTTTTGGAGGTAATTAATTATGAAGGAGTTCATGCGGAAAAAAGAAAAGAACATGATCAGATTATGAAATGCGTAGCAACAACTGCTTTGGTTGTAGCGTCAACTCAGGAGGCCATCATGCGTTTTCGTCTTATCACATCAATCATCAACAATATTACTTGTTTTGTCCATGCCAGGGGGAAGAAAAAAGATCTCCCAACTTCAATGTCCTCCTTCCAAAATCATTGTTCTCACTTGTAGGCTGACACTTACGTAAACATTTCTCTGTTTCGTCCATTTGACTGCATCTGCTTCACTTCATTGTGTCCGCTATGTTGTGTCAATTTTGTTGCATCTATTTGATTGCTTTCACTATGTTGCATCCATTGCCCTCATTATGCGGAGTCATGTTAAAAAATCGTGTGTGTTATAGTCTTTCATTGTGCAATGTGCCGTTGCATTCTACTACGTTACATTATTGGGCTAAGCCACGTCGTTTTTAAGTTGTTTTTTTTTTTTATTCAATTAATCAGAAAATTATTTTTCATTGCTAGATAATGGATGAATCTGATAAAAACTTTTTTTTTACTATCAGAAAATAATGTATTTTATTTACTCATCCTATTTTCTGACAGTGCAGACATTGGAGAAAATTGATTAGGATTAAGTTTCGCGTTTGGTTCCTATGTCAGAAAATAATAATAATAATAATAATAATAATAATCTAAATCTAAAGATAATCTAACTTTACATGGAGGACAACAGACTTATAATTACTGTTCACAGACTGAAATTCAGAGAATTTGAACAATTCTGAGTTCACAAGGTTTGACGATTGTCTTACAATGATTAATCGCTGATCAAAATATTTGTCAATTAATTAAATTAAAATCGTTGCAGGATTATTGCTAAAATGTATGGAAACATATTTGGGGTCTTTATTAACCTTCTGTGGGTATAATAATAATAATAACCACAAATGCATTTTTTGGGGTTTGTTTCCAACAAAAAGAAGAATGCTTGAGATAGCCATCTGATGTCAAACACCATCAGCCAGCAAGTCATGTCATTGTAGTTATCAGTATTGCTCTGCGCCCACAGCGAGATCTTTGCAATCATTTTTCCTACATTTTCACATTTACTCCCTCGCTCTGGAGAGGTGCTGTAAAATCTTCCGCCTTCCATGAAAATATCATCTGCAGTATATTAACGTGGACGGACGGAGACAGGCGCGCGGACACAGTGTGATGCTTACTGAGGTTGCTTTAAAGATCCCCTGAAGCGCAAATCAGAGCTGAGGTCATAAGCTGTGCTTGCGATTAAAAAAAGAAAAAAGAAGGAAATATGAGAGCGAGCTGTAGGCCAAAAAGTGGCAAAGCAATAGTAGCATTTCTGGAGGCTCCATAATGAAATATACTTGGATGTGATCAAAATATCACGCTTCATAAAGCACAACCATTTGTATGTCCTTCAATCAGCTGAGTGACAAAGCTTGGATGTAAACGTTAGGAGAAAATGCATTTCTCATAATTCTATGATATTAAATATTGATTTCATGTCAGGCACTGTCACGTTTGTGTTCATTTAATGATTACTTTTTTTTTAATGAGCTTGGTTGAAATCTTTCGATTTTTGGGGTTTCCAACTTAAGTCACACTAACTTTACTGAATTCAAACAATGTCGGACTACTTAAAAAAAAATGATCAATTAAAAAATTCCTATCAAATATAGTCACTGAATAAAATTGTCCGTGCCATTGACACCCTTTGCAATGTATTTTTTTTAATTCTTCGCAAATTTGGGTTGAATTTCAAATATGATAGTTTGTGCTACAGCTCAAATACAGTGAATGCAAAAATCACAAGATACATTTAAAGAAAAGAAAAAAACACATCTGACTCAATGTTCTTCAAAGTAACGGAGCTGAGTAGGAAACGACAGCATCTATGCTGTTACCGGCAGCATCCTGCAGAGCTAAATCATTCATCGGTGTTTGCGTAGTGTTCAGTGCAGCGTCATCGTTGACACGCCTGACATTGTCACTGCACCGCTACACGAGGCCCAACTTCACACATACATCAATAATGAAAAGCTACAAAGCGAAGGCTAAGGACCTCTTGATGCACAGCCACTGGACAACATATGTCACCCTGCCTTAGGAGCAAAGCGCGACCTATTTGTTGTCCACCAACAGAAAAAACAATGCCCAGTGATTACTCACGTGCGACTAATGGTCCCCTGGCTCGACCACTTTCACCTGACGCCTCTAATAAATTTCTACACAGAAGTCCCTGTGATGGATCTCGGGAATGGCGATGATGCGTTAACGCTACAAAAACAAATGATGGATGAAGGTAAACAGCAGCTTTCCTGCCATATAATAAAGACGTGTTTTAAGGACTGTACAATAAATGTAATCACCTGAGAAATAAAAAAAATATCTAGAAAGCTAGAGCACAAAAAAAGTATCACATGTCCCTTTTTTTCTGTGGTGGAAAAACTTTGAACATCACTGCCTTAAGGGGAGTTATTAACTCATTAGTTTAGGGCTCTGTAATCCGTTGAGTAGCGAGACCACCGCTACTACGTGGAAATAACTCCATAAAGCACACGTAATGCTCAATAAAACCCAAGCGCGACGGTGTAAAAGCCAACGAGCTGCGTGGTAAACGCACGGTCGCACCTCAAAGTTGATTGTAGCCTTGCGGCACCGACGTTACCACGAGACTCCGATCTCTCATATTTAAATGAGACGTGAACTCGAACAGGCTGCTTGGGAAAGACGTTTTAAAGGATTCTGAAGGAGCACGAATAAAATCCGTCTTCATGGAAGCAGCAAATTGATGGGGCGACCGGAAAGGTAATTAAGTTTGATATGCTGCCTTGAGACAGGAACAAAAGTGTCTTCAAGTTATAGCCTGTCATCGCCTGTTGTACACTCCAACTTAATGCTTAGAATAAATTCCACGTGAACATGGGATTAATCTTCCAAGATCATCGTTGGTCTCGTTTGGCACGATGACAATTGAGGAATGGGCGTCATGTATATCATTTTCTCGGACTGTAGCTGTAATATCCATCCATCAATTTTCTTTGCTGTTTATGCTGTTGTCTCACTGAAGGAATTAAAATTCTCCCAAGCGGACTCGGGGGTTCCATCCGATTTGACATGTGGAATCAGGTCGGGCTGTCGGGTTAAATGAGCACTGGGATTGGCTGTTAGCTTGCAAATCAGTGCACTGGACAAGAACGGGAAATGACAAAAGCGGAAAAACTGTGAAAATTGAAGTCTCAAGAACTAAATGAACTTGGCTCATTTTCACATCTCGATGGACATATCGGCTGGCTGGAGAGAAGAAAACAAAGACAAAGTAATCACTCTTATTCACCAAAGACCGCCGTTATTCGACATTGCTGTCACTGACTATCGCCACCGATGGCATGGAGTGGTACTACTTCTCATATATGCGGTTGAAGGTCCGGAGAGGTTGGTTTCACCGTCGGCTTTGGCAGTGTGTGCTTCTGTCATTTTCCACGTGGTTTTCCTTTTTTTTTTTTTTTTAGTTTGAGGATGTCTGTCGCATGCTGAACGGCGGTTTCTTCAGAGCAGATGTAGAATCAATTCTAGCGAGAATAATACTTTCTGATCGTGACTCTGTGAGACGACGACGAGAACGCGCATGACGTCACATCCACCGAAAGAGCGCGGGAAATTCGAACCCGATTCCAGTCTGAAAATTAGTTTCCAGAAGCTAAAGTCTTCATCAGCTTTTTATAAGATGCGTGAGTCATAAATCAGCAAATGAAATGGCTATTGTAAATACATTTTGAGGCAAATCCTACAGAGTGCATCTTTAATTAGTAAACAAAAAGGACCAATCGGAACCGACCTACTGTAATCATTTCCTTGGTGTCGGATAAAACATTTTGCAGTATGGCGCAGCACTAACAGCTGAAGTTGTACAGCAGCAAACTAGTTGACAGAGTGCAAGCAACAAAGTCCTCGCAGTGCACCTGGTTCACCTCTGGATTTACTTCAACACGACCTTATCAAAGTGTACATCTGTTTACCAATTCTTGCAGGAGACATGAGGGAGATGGCAGGCTCCATTTTACCTCCCTCCCCCCGCCCCTCTATATTACTTGAGGCATGTCAGGAGAGAAGAAACATAGCGGGAGCATATATAAATTGAACGTGTGTATACTGCTCACTGAATGATTTATTTGCACTGGCTGCTTTGAAGGAGAGAGAGCGAGAGAGCGAGAGAGCAAGCACAGTGTCCCCTCAGTGAGACAACAACAACAACAAGAGTCCAAGTTGGATTTTTACTGAGCTTCTTAGATGCTCCACTGCTTACGTTGCCCTTTTCCAATCCTCCTCTTCTGGAACGTGACACATAGCAGCATCATGACAAATGTGTCAAAAGAAACAATATTATCCCCCCCCCCTCCCCCGCCATCAAAAGGGTGTTAAATGACATGTTTGTGCTATAGTCTTTTGGAAAGAAAAGAAGCGTAAATTGCAAAATTCTGTGACAGAGGTCTTGTGTGAGCGTGCGCCATTTGAGACAAAAAAAAGAGAGGTTTTGAAAAACAGCTTGCGATTTGTGTGGACCCGTTGTTATTCATATGGGATTATCTCACGCTTCAGTGGTCAGGTGATAAAGATTTAGTTAGTAGTTCTTACGTTATCATCTGGACCAAATTGTTACTGAAGCCTCAAAAAAGAATAACTCAATCAATCAATAAAATGAAATTTGTGATTTTCATCTTGGTTGTGTCACGTAGTGTCTAGAAAAGGAAAAACAAAGCAGATTAATTAAAATATTTTTTCTGTCCAAGTCTGTTCTGCATCGAAAGAATAACTTTCATATCATAACACATTTCTCATTCAACAGCACGAGAAAGTGTATTCAATACACTTTCTAGTGCCTGCAAATTTCTTTTCTTTAAATGTTCAATGAACTTCAAATACTACACAGTGTGAAAGCTTTTTAGACAAACCTATCAATGCTTTTTGTCAATTGCACAAAATACTCCAAATAATTGAAGTCCTTGAGGCGCAGCCACAAAAAAAAAAAAAAAAATGAACTCCCATTAAAAGTAGCAAAGCATCCAAAAAGGATGTAACCTTGAGACAAAGCATTCTTGTGTGTTTTTTCAACAAATCTCATTTAGACCATCATCCAGGGTGACCTCTGCATGCAACATCTCTGCCAATCCATTAGGTCAAAATCACTTGGACCCACTCTGCTGAATCAAAATTGAATTTTCTCCCCTCTCATACTCTTTATATCAGCAACAATGCCTCCCCATTATCCCCGCAAGGTCATCTGGGTCATGTAAGCCCTGCAATGATTTTCTACACACTATGAGCAGATTGAAATATAGACAAAAGGATAAACACTACATATTACTGGAACTCATGCGTGTGGCACATGAGAGTCGGACATGTTATCCATTTTCATTCTTCCAGATATTTGGCTGAATAAACGCTTTAGCGGAGAAATACATTTTAGAGGATGATTGCTTTTTGGGAGAAGTTAACCACGCAGCACATTTGTGCCCTTGATTGACTACATTCTTATATATAAAGGAAGTTATTTAAAAAAAAATTATGTTAAAGTGTACTAGCTAGTTTCTCTCTGTAATTTACAGTAGTTGAAGTAGAAATAAAGTGCTGCCATGTTAAATGCTAACATGTTAGCAACTGTATTAACATAAGTGATTCACCCAATATGTTAGCACACTAGAGGTTAGCAAGACAAGTGTTAGCAAATTAGCATTTTAACAAAATGGATGGCAACAACAAAAACAACAAAAGCGTCTTCATTTCCACAGTTCATGAACATGTTAGTCAAGTCTACATATTTACTTCAAAAGAATGTTTGCAGACAAAACGTTAGCATGTTAGCTCGCTACATATAGTCATTGGGTTTGACGCCTGTCCACTGAAGTACGAACACTCCCATTTTAACACATTTGGCCCACTCCCGTTGCTAGCAAGCGAGATGTAAAGTACATTCTGTATAGTCACTGAGGTACGAGATGTTTTGATGTTACCACAAGTCATAAAAATGTTTGAATGCCAAGTGTGATCATGCTAAGATTTGATCTAGCTTTCTGTAACCCCCAAAAATGGAGCCAAAATGGGACTTGATGGCTCGTTGCGAGAAATCTGTTCCGCACAAATGAAGCAGCTGTGTCGTGTTAGTGCGTGGGCTGATGTGCAGAACAATGAAGTGGATGTGATGTGGTATCGACTGAATAATGAGCTTCACAGAACAACTCCCTGCCGCCTTCTTTCTCACAAAGACCCCGGCTGCCCCCCTTCTTCTTCTTTGATGCAGCTGATACATGCATAAGCAACACTTTCGCCGGGTGCCAAGTAGCACAGCGACAAGAAGCTGATTACTTTACACAACACCAATCCCGCCCCCCCCCCCATCCCCACACCAGAATTCCAAATACAGTAGAGCTTGTTAGAAGATCTTGCAAGCTGTAACCCTAGTCGAGTTTTCTTTGTCTTTTTTCATTTTTTTTAGCCACATTGATCATTTGGATGTTTTAAAGACGTTAACCTTTCCGCCATGGTGGATGTAAGAGACGAAAGAGAAAGGGCACTCTTTTTCTCTCTATTGTCAGCCAAACCACATTTATGATTCACATAGGGCAGAGCAAGATGTTGCAGAACTGCCGCAGCCTTGACTTAGAGTCCCAGTACTATTGCGGGCTTCTCAAGCAAAAAGGTGAATCAATGTCTAAAATATCTCCTTTCTTCAAATGAGAGCCGTAAATAGGTCAGTTGTGTTATTGTTGTGCAACACTTGCATTGTGTGCGGTTTTTATCTTTATTTGTGTCATGAAAAGGACGAGCCTGGCGAGGAGCAAATGAAGCCTACGATATTTATTTCATTCCTCAAAATGCTAAAATAAAAAACTGCTAGCTAGAGTGTGTTGCTCTCCAACAATGCTCAGAGTGCATTTTGAACGCTCCCGTATTGTGAGTCGCCACTGTTCCTATATATGTATAGGAATACTTTTGTCTAAACGAAGACAGTGTTTCATTTGCACCAAGGTGCCTCCAGATGGCGCCGAAGCTATAATGAGCACTAGTGATTGACCAATATGCTTTTTTCAGCGCCGATACCGATTATTAGTAGTCATGTAGGCCGATAACCCATATGCAAAGCAGATATTCATGTGTTGAAAAAAGGGGTGAAATGATATCAAAATTTTGAAACATAAACACTCCAAAACTTGAAGTATTTTAAATGCCTTTCAGCACAATCTTTGTAATTTACAACAGGCTAAAGCTTTTTTTTTTTTTTAATTTTTAGAAAATAGACAACTTGGTTTTAAAAATTTAACAATAAGTGCACAGTGCTCCCAGGCTAAGTTGCATATCTTATAGTTCAAGGAAAACAGACATCTCTTTAAAGTTCAGAGAGAGAGAGAGTGAAGTGTGTTGCAGCGAGCCCAAATAAACCAGCATTGAAAGTTTAAAAAAAAAAAAAAGGCACATGCCAAATCGGCCCCGATAATCGGGCCGGCCGCTAATCGGTCTATCAATAGTTATGCGAACAGACTGTGTTAATATCTAATCTCGTACCTCAGTGAACCCCAAAAGCCTAACGAGATCATGTGAAATTTGAACGTGCCGTTGGTTTATTAAAACACATAACGCCCCACTCACAGACCCGAGGGAATCCATCATTGTGTCATTTAACACTGTTTATTTTTTATTTATCATTGATTTCCCTCTGGTGTTTTTGTACAATACTTTATACATCCATTAAGAGTACTACAAAAGCCGCAAATGAGATATTGATACAGGGCGGCTGAATAATTTATACGGACACAATTCAGCGTGTATGCACTTAAAGATGTTCTTGTATTAGCACAGAGCTAGATGTCGTTTTGGGGCGAGTGGCAGGCAGTAATTACAATGGTCATTTTTAATCAATCACGCCATTTTTTTAATATGGTTTGTTGTCCGTGTTAAGAGACTGCATATTTTCGAGAAGAATGATCACATGCTTTTATAAGCTCCCTTGCCACATCTACTTTTTTCATCTTTGATGTCCTTTTAAGCGGGTTTGCAAGATAAAATCATTTGGGTTGGATGTGCCCGAGATGCCCTTTTTTCAACAAGCATTGATTTTATACGTTTGCAAAATTAGAGAAGCTATGTGAAGAAAAGAAAATGTAGTATCAATGTAGATTTCAGAGAGAAGCTGAAGCGCTTCTACTTTGACTAAAGTCTTTTTTTCCCTCTCTCCTTCTACTTGAGTACACATTGTGAGTACTTTTCCCTCCTCTGCTAATAGTCGACTCATCACCGGCGGGGGCCGCATATTTCACTCTCCCTAAGCATGACAGCCAAGAAAAAAACGGAATGATTTGCTCCCACTTGCGGGCATCATTTTAATTATAGATTTTTCCTTGTACGCGATCGATCTGGAGAGAGCGTTGTGGCAATACGAAGCTGTCCATTAATTCTTAGATATGTGTTAAATTTTCATGATTAATGTCCTGGAAAGAATCCGTTTCTCTAAGCTTTTTTATTCTTTTTTTTTATTGCGGACTGAACGAGGGCTTTTACTGTATGTGTGCACGGCCTGAGCAATGTGCTTTTCTTAACGTTGAAAGACAGCGCAATTTGCCATCGATTATGTGAAGCTTCCTCAAAGGAAGATTTTTATTTATTTTTTCATTTAAGAGATGGTCTTCATAAAATAGAGTTAAAAAACGGGCTTTAACGACGTACTGTTGCATGTCATTGTTCTTCACGTCTGTTTGGCTAGTTTACGGCGAGTGGTTAAAAGCATATCAATTGTCTAACGCCTCATCGCCGAGAAGCATTCCGTGTACACACGGTGCTTAACACATTTATTAGAAGGCCTGTCATATTAAGAGAGCATCCAGCATGAGGCAGTGCTATCATGCGGACTTTCAATTTCAGGGAGCGCAACGATTTACCATTTTGAACCGGAATGAGCAATATCAAAACGACTTTGACCCACCACACCCTCCAAACCGCAAGACCTCAGTCAGCACATCACGCGTAACCTCACGAGAACTCAGTTAACTCATGATTAACTTTGCATTTGTTTTCTTTGAACTGCTAGGATAAATTGCCTTCGCTGTTAGCAAACGTACGCTACGCTCAGGTCAGACTACACCAGCTCAATGAAGCTCCTGCATTGGATCTGATTAGAACGCGCAGCATACCGAACGTTTTGGTCGGTGAGATAATGATGTATAAGCCCGAAAATGCGCCCCATGTGCTCATTTTTCATCCAAATAGTGAGTAGCTGCACGGCATCTTTAAGCAAGCATCCTGATTGCTGGTGCGATTGCAGAGGAAGGCCGAGGCTCGCTATCGGTGAACACCAAGGTACTGCAGGGCAACGCCGCATGAGCAGATACAGGAAAAGAGGCTGCAACACAAATAATAATGAGCCACCAAAGAGAACGACTCATACTGACTCAGAGTGTTAGTAAAAGGCTTCTTTTAAAAGGAGAACGGATCAAAATACCATCGAGATGGAAATTTCGGTTCATCGACATGCACACAAGGATCATCATAAGTTTTGAAGAATTGTTATTGTCATACCAATACACATTTCTGTTTCACATTTCCACATGATATGGCCCAAAATATGATATCCGAGGCCCCAGCTTAGCCCAGTAAGTCCAGAGACTCGTGAAAATAAGAATAAAACAACAAAGGACTAAATAAATACCATAAAGCTGTAAGTAAGATGCTGATTCAGGGATTGAATGTGAGCAAAGATGCAACACGGATAAAAAGCAGGTGTGGCTGAAGCACAATGAACATGCAAGAGGCTTGAATCTCACATTATATTTACAAGACGAGAGAGGGATAAGTGGGCATGAGGCTACGGTGGTAGTTTTGGGGAATTCAGATGCGCTATATAAATAAAGTTGTATTGTATTTGCTAGTTGAATATAGATAAATGGTTTGAAAATAATGGATACGGTAATCATTTTTATGAATCATAGATTCAATATCAATCAAAATGGTGGTAATTATTACATTTTTTCATAATCACCAGCCGGACGGTCTAGAAGAAATTCCGCATCGCTTCTGAGTTCCCTCCACCTCTGCGAGCCAAATCGTGTTCAGCCATATTTCGTCTCAGTATCAGTCCAATGTATCTTTTGTTGCCTCTCCGCTCTGTTTACTAGTCTTATGCCCACATTTTGGCAAAAAGAGGGATTATATTATATTATTTATTTATATATGTATTTATATATATATATATATATTACGCAGGTGAATATTCTCACCATGAATATAACAGGTCGAGACTGCTAAAGTGTGCACGCAGTTCAGGTGCTTAGGAGTGCACAAAAATGATTGACACCTCTCTAATGCATTTTTCTTCCTCTGACATGGTGTTTTTTCTTAAAACTCAAATTGGAGGTACAAACGAGATGGTGCCCTCGAGGACTGATTTTTATCAGACAGATTATTTTACTAGTTTACTATTGTTTCAGTCATATTGACAGCTTTAACAAATGTGACAAATATGTTGTTGTGGTTTTGTCTTGTTTTTTTAAATCAAATTGCTCTTCCTCCCGTTAAATTGACTTAAAAGACAATCGAAAATTTACCATTTTGACTTTAATTTTCTTCATTGTTTCAACTGAAATGTACACCAATTTAAAAACTATGACGGCTTCATTCACTAAATTGTTAACTAACCATTTCAAAGCATATTATAAGTGAGTGATAGGCTAATCGGCCAATCATGACAGTGTCATTCCAAGCGTGCACTCTCATCCTACAACAAATTAAATAAGCCTATATTTTATCTTGTGATTATTTCCGATTATTTCTCCGTGCAGAAATTAGTCGTGTCTACATTTTTTAATTATGTTGCTCGCGCTTCACAGGCTTTTTATTTATCCAACTAAGACATCAACGCAAGACAGAAATGATCAGCGTATCTCGGCGGCAGTAAAGCAAAGTGGCCATCTTGTGATGATATGAGCTAGAACAGGAGCAAACAAGAACTATGAATGTCCTGTATGAATCTCCTCGACTGATTCATCGCAATATGGCATCGATATAAATGACATACTTCTACAAATCTGAAATCTGATTGACTCGCCCCCCCCCCCCCCACCCCAAAGAAAAAAGAGAAATGTGGCAAGATGTGTTTCTCGAGGGCCGTCTGACAAAATATTTATCTCACTGTGTCACCGAGACATAGATTACATTTTTATGTAGCTCCATCCACGGCTGGCTCGGCACTAAAACGCTATTCGGAAGAGAGAAAATCTTACTCTGCTCCATTTACTGCTTGCTTGAGATTTCTCTCCGTTCTCTCGTCTTAATACGAGTCCCCTCTGACGCTGTCCGCGCTGCATTCTTTTATCTGCAAGTTCATTATCATCAATAAGTCAAGTACTTTCTATCTTTCATCACCACATTGTGTTGTTCCCCAACTGCCGCAGCCTCTTTTTTTTTTTCATTCAGTGTAAAGCCATTTATTTACCCATCCACCCCTCCCTTTTACTGCAGATAGTATTAAACAATGCCCTAAGAGTAGAGGCTGTCTGAATGGGAATGATTTATTACGACGAGAGGAGTCTGTGCATGGGTTTGCACAGCTCCGCCGCGTAAAATAAGACCATTTATATTCTATATTGCTCCGCCCGCCTCACTTAATATTCCTGTTGGCGTTCGTATGCCTCTTGTCGGCCTCGCCCACAATAAAGCCAGCGCCTTTGAGAAGTCTACAAACACTATTAAGTGTGTTTTGATGGGATTAGAGGGCGTGCAGGAGGAGGCACCTTAAAGACAACACAATGGTCTCACGTTGTGTGCGAGGAGAGATTAGATTAGTGTTGTCAAAATGGGGATACCAGACAGGACGCCACTTGCGATTGAGTGTACCTGACAATCATGGATCGGCATTGGTCAGACATGTGATTGATGCTATGTGCACGGAGAAAGGTTTTGTTGAATTACCACCATTTTGTTTCATCAAGTGGTTGCACAAAATAAAATGATCTGGATCAAAATACTATTTTCAAGTAAATTATACATTCACTAAAACGGCATCTGCATCCAGATGATTTTATATTGTGCAACCACTTGATGAGATCAAATTGAGTAATTTAAGAAAATGTTTTTTTTCAATGTGCTGATTCTCGTCAGTTAACATGTCAAACGTTACAAATGATGCCATGTTCTGGAAGGAGTTGTCCTGCTAATCCACATTTGTGTTGTCCAAAATTGCTGAAACAGTCGTCAGTAAAATGTTTGCCGTAAACTAACACACGTCTTGGGAGTCGTTTGGGCGTATTCGGATGTAGGGAGAAAAAAAAGATTTTTGTTGTTTATCCACTCTGGTACAGAGTAGTTTTTATTTTTTTTTTCTGGCTGATACATTGTACTGTGCGGAAGGGTGAAGCTGCCAATGAGGAGTAAAAATATTTTTATCTGCTCAAACGTACTCGCAAATATGGTCAAACATAGTCGTAGGCTAAATAAAAAAAAAAAAACATATTGAAGATCGTGGGAGCCTATCCCAGCTGTTTTTGGGCCGTACTGGTGAACATCCTGAACTGGTTGCTAGCCAAATAAAATTGAGTAAATTCAACATAGCATTTCTTTCTCACTGTAGTTGGAGGTGACATCTAATTCTCTTAAGAACTCTCTTTTTTTTTCTTTTTTTTTTTAACAGTTGTACGCAGAAATTAAAATGATGAGTTTTGCGCCGTTGTGGGTGTGAACGCAGTCGACTCCATTCCAATCAAAGCAGCTCCTCTCATTCCCTTGAAAATCACACGAAAGGAGCAGTCCTTGACATGACGGAAAAAGCGACTGGTCTGTTGGAGTCAAAGCAGGAGGTTGAAGTGCGCAAAGTGCCTTTATAAGGAATTACAAGCTGACCCTCACTGGCGGATGACTTGAAGTCTGCTAGCTAGCTCACAGATCTGTGATCTTTCTGTACATTCTGACTGATCCTATTTGTGTGCTGGTATGACAATAAAATTCCTTCAATTCTTGAATGTCTGTCATTCCACAAGTTATCTGCCATTTGTCAGTCATGTGGTTGGTCAACCACGTCCCCTTCAGGTTCTGCCTCATCAGTCTTTTTTGTGAGCATACCTACAGCATATTTCTCTCAACACCTTGACCTTGAGTTCACCCTTTTCTTTTTCTTCACTCTCCCTGATGTAATTCTTGTTCCTTTATCCTCTCACAAAACACACATTGCATGTTCTATTCTTTAACACGTTTTTTTTTTTTTGGGTGAATTAGTGGTTTCAAGATGCAGCTGTCCAGGTGAGGGCAGCTGACCCCTGAGCAAGCAACCACAACACAATGCATCACCTTTTCGGCTGCACAGTTTCACACTTGAAGAAGCATTTGGTCATTAAAAAGTGGTCGATTCTTCCTGGCGCTTCCTCTTCAGAATGTTGAAGAAGGCCAAACTCAGCTTTCTTTTGGAACACATCTCTGATGGAAGGAAACAAAGGTGCAATACAGTAACAGCTTTTTATTTCCCTCCCGCTACGCTCCCATGAGAGGTCTCACGGTTAGCATCATAATAAAGCCTTTTAACTGACGTAAATTAAGATATGAGGAGAAAAGCAAGTGCCTGGGGGGAAAGGTTCTCTGTTTGCCCGGACCCGCTGCAACAAATGCGTTCTGTTAATCAGATGTGAACACACGGCTAATGAGTAAGGGGCGCTCGGCTAATTGGAGGCGTTTGTCTGCGGCTAGTTGTGTTTGGTCGAGGACCCGGCTGCTTCCCATTGCTATTCAGGCTTCGGCTTTGTGTTCTCAGCAGAGGCGCAGAGACACGCGGGGGAAAAAAGGACCCCCGGACCCTTCCACTTATTTAACAAGTACTGCTCTGGAGCACCACAGGAGATCCCCCGACACCTCAATCTTCCCTGGAGCTCACCTTGTTTCTCAACCGGTACTCTGGGATATGATATGCTGTTCATAATGGTACCAAAATTATTCTTCTGGTAAATGTATCTTTTTTTTTGGAGGACCACAGCATTCCCAGAAAGTCTAAAACTGAGACTCGGATCCAAGTTTCAAACACCGGCACAAAACTGGGTGGACACTTCTATCAAAAGAGAATGCATGAAAAAAAATTGAATATTTCTGCCCAGAATTTAACAGAAAGTTTGTTTTGAAAGAGTCTTATGGGGGTAAATTGCATCTCGAGCGCATTCACCCAAATGAGCCCCAATCGGAAGCGAGCATTCTGGACTCAGGGGCGACACGAAATTGCAAAGCTGTTTTGCCTCCGCGGTCTAATGTGGACAGAGCAGATGTAAAATAAAAAAAAATAAATAAATAAAATTTCCGGGTAAAATGAATCAAGTTAGTACATTTTTAGCCCCATGATTGGACCGTGTGCTGAGTCTTAAATGTGAAAGCTGTGTTGCCAGAGCTAACTGGTTTGCAATTAGCATACGCAGCCTGATGCTAGATGACAAGCACACTTTAGAATGATCGAATGAATCTCGTTGGCTGAGATGAGTAGACAAGATGATGTGACTTAGCATAATCTGAATAATGTCTTTCATGAAAATATGCATGCGTGGTGATGAATTTTTAATGGAGCTCCTCCTCCCACATAACTGCCTTCTCCTGCAGGACCCCCAGAGTGACACAGATTGTTCCATGACTACCCGCCATGCACCCTCCTTATTTAGTCTTACTATATTACGTTGATTTCTCTGCCGTCATCGGCTAAGAAAAATCTACACTGCTTGGTTTCCTCTTCAGTCTCTTCCGCAAGCTCGTTTTGTTTCCTGGAATTAGCTAATGAGAGATGTTGCTATTGGCATTAGCGCAGGCGCTTCTGATCTCAGGGATGAAGTACACGTGACATAAAAAGAGACAAATATTTTGTAAATGCAGGGTTCCGATGATGTTAATAAGATCAAGTACAAATTTTACACATCTGTTGATGTATGAAATGTAACCAGATGGCACATTTGAATGCTAATTAGAAGCTGAGTTTCTTCTTCCTCTTCTTTGGACAATTGAATCACCTTTGGGGGGCAAGAAAAGTCGCCAATTTTTCCAAGCGCCTGTAAACTGGTGAAAATGACCCAAACACGAACCGCATTTAAGAACTGAATACAATAATATAATTATTATATAATAATATATAATTAAAAATATAATAATTCTTCTTTCCATTTCTTGCTTCGTGTTCAACTACAGTTATGCAAGAGTCAGGTGTCTTTGTATTTTGCACTTTGTTAAACTTTTTCAATGGGAGACCGGTCTGGACTGCTGGCCGCCAATCGAGTACTCAGCCTCTTAATTCCTAACCCGAAATCAGCAAAGCAACAACAGTTGCAATTTCCTCTTTTTACAAGCCAGTTGTCATCAACAAGATTCTGTTGCTCTTACTTTGAATTATTATGCATGGTTGCATTTAGTTTAGGTACATTTGCATGCTTGCGTGTATTTCTCCATTTTGCAAGGTTCCTTGCGATGGTGCTGAGTATGCCATAAATTGTTAGCAGCAAAAAGTTGAAGCGTGTCCACTAAATAAACTAGCGCGGCGTCAATTATCATGCACATGAATCACCAGCAGAAGACTAGAATTTCAAAGCATCCATATGTTCCATTTTGCACGGCTCAGATGAATACATTTCAATACGTTTTGCCGCTGCATTTATATTGAGTCATTGACTAACATTGTTTTGTTCACCGGGACTTATTCACTGATTCACTGAATATAATGTGTTCGGTACTTGCATGCAAAAGACTTTTTATTTCCATGCATTTTTAAGTTTTTTTAAAAAAAATTTTAATTAGGATATCTTCTTGATATTCAGATTCACTTTCTATTGCATCCAACACTGCACTTGCCCCCTGCTAACATCTTGAGGCTATTTTTCATGTAAATGGCTATTTAAAAAGTAAATTAAAAGTCGCTTCGATAAATTCAAATGATACAATCATCAATTAAATCAAATGATTAAAGTGTACATGTACCCATAGTCAAACATTAAATAACAGTTCACACTCGCTAGAGCTAACATAATCATCATTATTTCAATATTTGATTTTTTTTATGTAAAATGGACGCCCTGGCCCAATAAAGATTGGGAACTACTGATGCAGCACCCTCCCAGTCAAAATAGACTATTAGTCAATGTGAAGAAAGCCATCTCCGTAAATGGTACACTAACGTTTGAGAAATCATATCATGACAAAAAAAAATGTAAAAAGTATCTGATTTGAAGAGAGCGGCATGTTTCAAATGAGGTGTTATTAAAGTGTATCTCTAATCGGCCTTAATGAGGTCCCTCTGTTTCTTCTCCGGGAGACAAAGACGTGATCAGTTCTTGTGATGAAGCCGAGCGGCGGGTCAGGGAACACACACAGTGTTGTCTTGATATCATCTGTATTCATATTGTACCTGGCCTGTTGGATGTTATGGCGGTGATGAAACCAATGTACAAAAAATGCAATGCATTATAGCTTGCTGACTACATTTTTTTTTCATAGTCTGCATACATTGTTGGTTTTAGCCAGCGGAGTTGTGGTAAAACAAGCTTGCTGAATGTGGCAGTTGGAGCTCACTTTGTAATGTGCACTACCGCCACCTTGAGGACGGGAGTGGAACAATGTGATCCGGATAATTTATTTTCCGATTTTCCGATAGAAATGCAAGGTAGGCAATTAGCCAATTGGGTCGTCAGTCACTCGTTTGCGTGGTCGTCAGTCAGTCAGTCAATTAATTTATATGTCAATCAGCCAGTTTGTCAATTGGTCTGTTTGTTATTTAGAAAGTCAGTTAATTAGTTCAGCTAGTTAGTTGGGTAGTCAAACACACACTCAATTGGTTGAACAGTTGGTCAGTCAATTAGTGGATGTTTGGTGAGTCTCTTTGTTCGGTAGTCTTCACACCAGTCAGTCCTTCATTTGGTTATGTTCAGTTAGTTAGTTGGTTAATTTGTTGGTTATTTAGTTAGTCAATTAGTCAGCCAGTCACGCACTCAGTTGATCGTTCATTTAGTAAGACAGTAAACAATTAATTTGTCAGTAAGTTAGTTGGTTGGTCAAGTTGGTTATTTGGGTAGGCTGTATGTTAGTCACTTAGTAAGTCAGTTGACTGTTCAGTTAGTTGCTTGATCAATTAATTAGGCAATAAGTCGATTATTCAATGGTCAGACAGTCATTCAGTCACTTAGTTTGTCAATCATTGAGTCAATCAATTGATTGGTCAATTAGTCACTAAATTGCTTAAATAGTCAGTTTGTCACTCTCTTGATTGGTCAGTTAGTAGTAAATTCGGTCATTGATTTAAACAATCGATCGGTTGGACAATTAGTTAGCCTCATAGTCGATTAAGTAGTCAATGTTTGACTCTGTTCCGTTCAAACTGACCCCACATACTGACAATTAAAGCAAGTAAATTAACTTGCGTACTTAACTTGCATTGCCATTAAACAATCCGGTACAGTCCGTTACACCAGTCTTGTAATATAGAGAAGTAATCCAATCTGTCCCCCAAGCAACATCAAGTCAATCTAACAATAAATCAATCAGTCAGTTAATTGGTTGGTCGTTCAACTTGTCACATGGACAGCGCATCAGTTTTTTGAGTCACTTGGTCTTATCGTTAGGCTATTGGTTGGTTGCTTGGTCAATCTCTTGGTTGGTCATTAGTGAGTCAGTCAGTTTTTTTGGGCGGTAACAAAAAATTAAAATAAAACAACAACAAAGCAAAATAGGTATTGCTCATGTCAAATATTTGTTTTAAATAATGCCCACCATCAATTAAACGGATGATTTTCTATACCTGTATTAATACAAGCATAATTGTGTTTGTTTCCGACAGCAGCTATACGTAAGAAAAACTGAATAGTAAGTTACATAGCGCGATGTCCAATGTAGTAAAATCAACACCAGTTTTCAATGTGGCAACACGCTCAATTGACACATGTGTGGACAGACAAGATGGATGGAGTCCACGGGGAAGGTGTGAATGAGCAAAGAGTCAAGTGGAGACGATGGCTTGTCAGTCATGTGACGGAGCTTGATTACACTCGCACACACCATCAAAGCAGACGTTCGGTGTTGACTGCGCTGAATGCATCGAACATGACAGCTGCTGCCTCTACTCCTGCGGAGCGTCGTGTTGATACCCGTTCTTGTTTCCAAACAAAGTGGACACTTGCAGAGTCATTTAGTCTCTGTCTTTGTTATCTGCATTGGCTTTTTACAGGACACTTTATTAGGTACTAGCACCCTCTCATGAGATCCAATATGTGTATGTCCGAAAACAATGTCTGATTGATGGTCGTAGTAATGTGGTTAGTGTCAAATTAGTCAGTGGAACCATTTCATTTCCCCCAGCCAATCAACTGAAGACATTGAACCTAATATTGGAAAGTGATTGATGAAGGATATTTTGTGTGAAATACTGTAGAGTGGTAGCTTTATTGAAATAAAGCACAAGCCAACTCAATGTGCTTCACACAATCAAAGGCACTCAGAAAGCAACCGTAGCTTTCAAAAATGACTAAATCAACACACATAATTGTTGTTTCCATCCAATGTGAGTGCATATATCCTTATGAATTTCACACTTGAATGTTGCCAATGCTGTGAAAGCTCGTGCCTGCATCAAGTGCTCAAACTACTGGCTGGGCCTGCTGCAGTGCACAGTGCACAGCTGCTAAGCACTTTTGTAGCCTCGCTATTGTTCAGCGGGACAAAACAGCCCATTCAGCTTTGCGGCCCCTATAGCTACCAAATGTTTAGCATTGTTGTGACATTGCACAGGACAGGACAGCATGGGGCCACCCTATAGAAGGCCCCCACCCAGTGAGTGTGTGTGTGTGCTGTAGATGCTACACAAATGAACATTGTAAAAGATCTCATGTCCTTGCGTGGTGACACGTTTTATCTTATTTTGTGGGAGATGGAGCACATAAACGCAAAAGGTGTCCTTCAAATGCACAAAATGGAGTTATTGTTTCAGCACAAAGGAATATATGACGACATAATCAGAACGTTGGATGATCTCTTGCCGATTTCTTCATCCATTTCTTGCTTTATTGTAATTGCATACTTTCCATTAAAAGAAAAGCTTGTTTCCTTGATTACTTTGATGTAGAAATGGGAGCAGGGGAGCAATTCACATTCATTCCGCACTCTCTCTCTCTCCCTCTTTCTCTCTCTCTCCTCCTCCTCCACCCTTCCCCTTTTCCTCTTTTGTGCTAACAGCAGAATTCCTATTTATATATTGGCAGTGGAACTAAATTACTGCAAACATCTCTGAGGACCAGCCACGCAGAACAGATTGGCAGACAGCTGTGTTATGTCAGTGCCCCCTACTGGCACCTGGGGGAAGTTGATACACACGCAGTAGATTGGATGAGTGGGTTTAAAAAAAAATACCGTGAAACAAAAAAATAGATATACAATATAGATATAATAATAATAATAATGATATTGTAATATATCATCTGTACATCTTTAGCAGATCTTTAGAACAAAACACCGTGCTCAAGTTAACACTGGGCCTTGTAAAACAACACTGCAGGAGTGTTGGTGCTTGTGGGCAGAACTAAATGTCTACGTTTTGAGAAATGTTTCCAGAAAAAAATGCTTGTATCGGTGTCTCCGTTTAGATGGTATTCAAGAATCGAAGAAAGCTATTAGAACAGTCTTTGAAATATACTTCATATTTGGTGATTTTGCATTAATCCAAGATATTATTCAAGTAAATATCTGTTACAGGCTTCACAAAAAATAGGAGTTGAGAAATTTGATTAATCACAATTAATCATGGAATTTTCCTGTGAATTATTTTAATTAGTTGAAACTGTAATCACTTGTGTGTGTGTGTAATATATATATATATTTATTTTATTTATTTATTTTGTTTAATTTTTCTATCAAATGAAAGCACATTCAAGGTTCTCTTGCATCTTCCGTTAAATACCTTCACTTCACGGCCACGTTTGAGGGTTGTCCTATCATCAACAACTCACCAAATGTGGCAGCTATATTCTTTCTGGTAAAAATTAGCATCTGGTCGGTGTTGTGGGCCAGAACCCCCAAAATTGTCTCTGACAGCCCCCGTAGCCAGTTGTACTTAGCAACATGGAATTTGGCTAGAATGCCTATCACGAGCAGACCCACCAAAAAGTCTCAACAATCCATGAATGAAATGATGCATGAAGTCTGCCCTGCTGACAGAATTTGAAGCACACATACCAAACAGCTGGGCAACGCTAAATTACGAGACATTTGCCTTTTTGTTATTGCGTATGGGTGGAGCATGGTAGTGAAATTTTATGAACCGCTGCGAAACAGCAACATTATTTTCATTTGAGGACCCCCTAATCAGTTTTGCAAAAGGGAAAACATGTTTCAAAATCTGAACCTTTCCATTGTGGCAGTCATCTCTGATCATAGTTTCAAGGGTTAAAAACATGAACATTAAAGAGTCAAGGCTTTTTTTTTTTTTCCAACAATTATTTTAAGCAGTTGTAATTTAAGCAAATGTAAGCAATAGCAGAAATTAGCATAACCCATCAATTAACCATACGAAGATGAGTTTCCCTTAATTGGTCCTGTAAACATCACGTTTCAAAACAAAATAAAATGAACGAGCATAATGAAAAAATAGGATTGCCAAACAACCCAACACTGTTGTAATTACTTGTTGTGTTCAATTCTGCTTCACTGTTCCATTTGTTTGCCTTTTCTCTGGACAAAGACAACGCGTCCTATTGATTTGATTGACGTCCTAAAGTGCTACAGTGATGTGCGCTTACACTAAATTGCAGTTTGTCTTTTTGCTGAGGTGACTGGCTTGTTAGTGGTGTCAAAGGGGAGACAATGGAGAATGCTGGGCGAGAGGCAGCCAATCAGAGTGAAGATGCTGCATGTGAGTCAACAGCAAAAGTCATCATACATCCATCCACCATCCAACCATCTAATGGTGTTTCCACCAATCCATCATCCACCCGTCAGTTTTTTAATCTTTCCATCTTTAGTGTCTCCGCCAATATCCAGCTACACCCTTTGTCATTTTTTCCAAATTCATTTTTATCGACCCACCATTCATCTCTTGGTCCTTCCAGACAACCAGTCGTTCTCATATCGTTCCTCCTGCCATTAATTAGTCCATTTGCACATCACTCCATCCTTCATCATCTATACACCCATCATTAATGGTTCATTCTCCATCAGTCCTCCGGTGTATCCATTCCTCCCCCAATCTGGCCATGCAGTTGATCCATCAGTCATCAATGTTCCTATCATCCCGAAATCCATCCGACTATTTATTATCCATCCATCCATCTTAACATCCATGTCTGTCTGTTCTTGTAATCATCTTTCTGTTCTCTCAGCAAACCACATTCTGCGAGTCATTTTTCATCAGGTTTCATTTTGTCACAGACACGTGTAGATCAGAATTGTCTGCGGCACATGAAGTTCATGCTATCAAACATCGGCATCCAAAGCACATGATTATGAGAGGTTTATTTTTAGATTTAGCTTAAAAAGCACACCATTATGTCTGTGTAAATAAGTAAGGACTGTATAAATTTGAACTGTTGAAGTATTTTACAATAACAAATCACACTATTACTATTCCAATGGCGTGGCTCAAGTCTCGGGCACAGTTACAAGAGTGTCATCTGCCAAGCTTATTTCATGCTCGGTTGGGCGTGAATCAATTTCACTCTGGGAAACAATTACTGAAGATTGCAGAGGTGTTTTTTTTTTTCATCCACCCTTCCAACCGCAATATTTGAATCAAATCATTGTGCACCTCCCAACTTTAGCCAGCCACAATCCCAACTCATCAAATGTTCAGCGACCACGTGATGCTAATGTGTGTGACAAGCTGTTGTTTGCTTGAGTTTGGAAATGTTCCGAGTGGTTCTCTCTACGCTGCTGTCGCGGGTCAAGGGCGATTCTTTGTGACCTTGAACAAACTCGAGCTGGATGGGGTTTCTGTTTCGATGAACCTGACAAGTCAAATACGTCAAAACTAAGTCCATTTTTAGAAGGCAGTTTGGAAGATTTTTTTTTTAATGAGCATACACACCTAATTCTATTGGGAAATTACCAGAACAGACTGCATGTGATCAGATAAATACACATGGCCTCGCACTCAGGCCTGTCAATGTAAAAAAAACGCTCTCTGTAACTTTAAACAAGTATCATCAACTGGAGTGCCATTAAACTGGTACTATTTTAAACCATTTTTGTTTCATATTTTAGTGGTTAACTTAATTTTACACTTCCAAAAAAAAAAAAAAAAAAACGATCCTTTTTCATTAAAGTTGGGCACATTCATCATTACTGTGCGAGGCAAGGCAAGCACATTTATGTTGTTTGCCATCGTTTCACACCATTGCAGTGATGTAGGAAGTACTCCAAAAACTATTTCATCTCAAAAAAATAAAAACACAAACAAGGTACTTGGAATTATGAAAATACTAAATCAACACCAATCCAAATCAAGAGGGTTCAAAGTAGCTATTGACTTGGACACTAACAGGTAACAAACAAACACTAACACTGAACCGACAAAAACAGAAACAAACCAGGGAACTTAAATACAAGCAACTGCTGAGATAACAAGAAACACCTGGACAAGACGCAAAGGTTTGGTGGGAGCTGATTGGTTGATTACTTGACACAAGGCACTGAGCACAGGTGGACACAATAAAACAAAAGGGAAAATATAAAACTAAAATCCACAAAAACCCGGATCATGACACATTTATACATAAGATGTGCTTTTCACCAGCAAATAGATGCAGCACCTAAAATGATTTGAAAACACAACAACTAACAACATTTCAAAGCAGAGCAGAGAAAACAAAAGTAGCTTACCAAAATTACCAAAAGAGCGTACATTGATAGAAGGCTGTTTATCAATCTGGACAAGTCAAGACATCTGTCTTAGAGGTTACATAGAACTGACCTTCTGATATCATCATAGAAACTCTTCATAGGAGCCTGCGGTTATTTGTGCACGCAACATTTACATCCATGGACATGCTGCCTGACTCACTTCATCAATACCACTGACCTTTGAACAACCGAAAATGGGGGGGGAAAAGTCATGGAAAGAGTCGGGTGTGCATTTGGGCACCGAGAACAGCAATCAATAATATTTCTTTAAACAAACTAATAGTTTTTCAAACAGGAAGCACTACATTTTGAAAAAAAACTAAAAAAAAACACAGTTTTTCAAACAGGAAGCACTACATTAAAAAAAAAAAAAAAAAAAAAAAAAACACACGGACAACAATAGCATACACTTTTTTAAAAAGCAAAACAGAGCTCAAAGGTTCAAGAGACACAGGATTCAATACACATCAACAGCACTTTATTTGTTTCCTTAAATGTGTTCAGTCACAGCCCCAACTCGTTGATCAGTTGTTTTTAACAAATTTAAAAAAAAACAACATTTTGTTATTATATCAAGAGACAATAAGACTTTAGTTTGCGTGACAAGATGGGAAAAAAATATGACCTTTTTGGAGCGATACAATAGAACTATATCAAGTATTCAGTTAAAAAAAAATCAATCATCAATAATCATAAATTACATGATATCAGGAAATCCGATTAGTAGATACATTGTGAAAGCACTATTAAAAAAAAAAAAAAAGAAAGAATATACGATTGTTTCAAAACGTCCACAAGTGCGCATATGCCAAAGACTTCTTGTTGGAATGGATGTGCAATTCAAAGCTACAACGGCCTCTAGTGGATCCTCGTGGCATTACACACGTTAAACTAGCAATGAGCTTTTCTCCACTTCTCAATATGGTTCCTCAAAATGGACTCGACCATTTGTTGGATGTGGCTTTAAACATTTTTGGGATACCAGTGAACATGTTGGTCTTGTTCTTCTTGACGTGAGCCCCGAGGCAGATGATGGAGACGTTAGTGTCCTTTCTGTCATAAGGAATGCATTGTCAGGGAGAATCCATCAGAGGTCACTGTAAAGAGGAAACGGGACTGGGGCAAGGGGAATGAGGATGTCAGGGAAAGTTAGGGTTTGTTTGCTTTGAACCCACATGGCCTAGCTCTGCAAAGTAATTAAAGTGGAGCAAATGTCACGTTGTTGCACTTCATCTGCTCATATGGTTGTCATCTGGCCTGGATAAATATGTAGTTACATCTCCCTGGCAATGCAAAACGTGATGCACATCCAGCCAACTCTATTATGTCTTGTTTTTTTTGTTCATGATTTTTGTGCCTCTTTCTGATATAACATCTGAGCTGTATATGGCTGCCGCGCTGTTGTTGATATGAAGGGAAAATGGAGCAGCTGCTTTCCAAGGCGTGAAAGATTGGATGGGTATTCAGATACACACACACACACACTCACACGCACCCCCACACACACGCGCACACTCACACTCATACTTATCTCAAGTCTGAAAAACAACACGCATGGTGACGATTTTTGTTCTTGTCTAGGAATATTTTTACGGAATTGTAACTAAATGGCAGCGTAGATTCAGTTCTCACCAACATTATTCTATTTCAGTAATGAAATTACTAAAACTAAAATTGAAAATACAAATATATATATATATATATATATATATACTGTAGATACAAATATTCATAATTTTGTTTAATTTTTACTATAAATACCATGGTGTTTTTCTAATGTTGCAATCAAGTAAATCTTATATAAAGTTAAATAACTAATACTAAAACCAATTGTTTTTGAATTAAAAAAAAAACTAACAATGTCATCGTCATTTAAGTACAAAAACCAAAACATTGCTTATTTACACTTTCGCAATAAAACGTGCCTTTTGACGCACACAGGCATTGCGGTTAGCCGTTTGGATTAGCTTGTTTATCTGACAGTTATTACAGAAATACATGTTGGCTGTGGATAGGCTATTAAATAAAATTAATAATAATAATAATAATATTCCCTTTATTAGTCCCACAATGGGGAAATTCGAGATTCGAACCCAGGTCTCCTGGGGAGACTGGGTCCTGAACGCGGCGCCTTAGACCACTCGGCCATCCTGGCAGAAAGATAAGCATGTGGCCATATCAAGCCTTGTAAACTGTAGTCATGTTCTGAAAATTGTATTTTAAACTATAGTAAGGTTTGTGTATGTACGTGACAAACTGACTTGACACAGAATGACGTACTCTGCGGTTGCACCGTGTATGTACACCAAACAGGTCATAGTGCTTGGAACAAAACGGAGCAGAAATCGCCGTGAGGCTCCAGTCTGCTTGTCATATCACATCCCGGCCTGGAGGACGTTTTACTGCTCAACAGAATGACTCCATGTCAACTCCAACATATGTACTACTTACTCATCCAGCTTGAACCAAACATGCTCTTGGTCGTTTTTACTGCGACCTTTCTGAGCCAGCTAACCTCTCAAGAGGGGGGAGATTCTTCAGCCAAAAAGAAAGCACAATGATATCATCATTCAGAAAAAAACATATACATTCATCTCCATGTGATTGCCATGAACGGGATGGAATATTTAATTTTTTCCAGGAAATAGAGGACATGTGGTCACCTGTATCTTTGTCTCCATCACATCTGATATGTGTGATGCAGCTGGTTGCTATGGCAATTGCAGTGGCAAGATGGAAGCGAGTTGGGGGAGCATTAGCACGCTCACGTGTATCAAGGCAGTCATGTGTCATATTGAACATATGCTCCCCTTTCGGAGGGAGGAGGTGAGCTGATCCAGGGGGACAACTCCGAACCTGAACCCCCGGGGCCATGTGGCTACCGCGGGTCACATGACGAGATTTGTTTCCTCACTGTCAACACCAACTTGTCAGCTCCTTACGTACATGTGACTTGAGCTAGTTTCACAAATAGACAAGCGTGAACCAATCTTAGACCTCATTGAACAATTTTTAAAAAGCCCCAAAAATCTCAAATCAAAACTTTTGCCACACGTCATGATTGACGGTGTAGAATGAGAATAAAAGGCCTCATAGCGCCACCTATGAGAAGGCGCTGACCCTCATCTGAACTCCCATTTAAAAGGGATTATTAGACTTTAGCACCAGCGGTCATGCAGGTATGTTGCTGGAACAAAGACTTTTTAATGAGCCTTTTAATTGCCCCTTTTATAGCACCAATTAGCATTTTAATGGCGGCCATGTAATTAGGCCTGGGAAAGGATATGAGAGCCTAATAATAATTATTATTTTAATACCTTTCAGCTCAGAGATGACAGCCACCTGACACACCACACATACACACATATACGTATATAAATACACTGTATATAAAACAGTACTGTAGGAAGTGATTGTCGAGAGTGAAAGTAATTCCACAAAAACAATGCCACCTTCGGCCCTATCTACAGTTATACACTAGCCACGATTACAAACCACAAGTATAAACTAAATGTTTTTTTTTTTTCATAGACATGAGATAGTAATAATTACAGCCATGAGTGGCCTCTTTTTGGTGGTGAATCCTCAAAATGATCGTCAAACTTTGAGGTAATGCTTGGCCTATGTTGACACAGTTTGTGGTGGTGGCGGCGATTGCAAAAAGGTGGAGCCAAGTGCAGGGAAGTAAAAAGGCAAGGTGGGAGTACTATGTGTACTCAAAATAAGAAGGATTTGTTTTTTGGCAGGGGGAAAATGCAAACAAGACAAGTGGAATGAAAAAAATATATACATAATTAAAAGAAGTCCATCAGACCAACAAGGCAAAGTAGCAAGCAAAAAAACAAGGAAAAGATTCACAGAGGGGAACATGTCAATGGAACGGAGAGAGCCAATGATCTGACAAAGACAGAAAGAGACCACAAAACTAAATACCAGCCAACTGACGAGACAATGAGAAACACCTGCACAAGGCCCGAAAGGCTGAGGGAGCTGATTGGAAGACACAAGGGTCCGGGTTGACGAGCACAGCTGGACACTAAAGACCTAACGAAAAGGACAAGACATCAACCACAAGAAAACACGACATAAATAATAGGAAACAAAACCAAATACAAATGTAAACAAAAACAGATCAGGCCAAACTTGGAAGTGGAGGTCAATCAACTGTTTGGGATGACCTGCTGACCTGCTTCCCGTTGAGGCAAATTCCTATTAAATTTACTGGGAATGATGCCTGGAATGGCGCATATCTCTCTCTCTCTCTCTCTCTCGCTCTCTCTCTCTATAATATAATAATATATAATATACATATTGGAGACTTCCCTGAGAATGGGACTCATTTGTCAAATTTCATTTCGTCAAAATGCTGCTTCATGCCAAAATGGACGCTTTTGAGCTCTATTTCATGCAACCAGTTATGATGACCACACAATTTAGTCGTGATCCGTCATAGTGGTGTGGCGGAGTTTTAGTCTGGTCGTGTTGGAGACTCCTAAAACACATTCATTTTCAAATACACACACAAAATAAAATTGTTTCTGTAGATGTTGAGACCATCAAAACAGTGACTTTATGATTAAAAAAATAATAATTCTGTGACTGCCTGAATAAGATAAGGTCATTACGTCTGGTTGTATTTTGTACCCCAAAGGTTAGCTGTTGTGCTAGCATCCACTGGTGGCGCTCCACATGTCTCTTCACATCTGCTGACCTTTTGAAGTCCACTTGAACTGGATTTGCCTTCAGGACTTTCATGGCCTCCTCTCCACTTGTATACTGTAGTCACTTCTTGTGCATTTGACATTTGACCATTAAAAAAAATTCCTCCATCTATTATTATTAGTATTTAGCCATTGTCCGCAGAAAAGTAAATTTCCCCCTTAATTAATGGGGAAAAGAAGCTCTATGAGTCCCCTTCTTGACACATGGTCTCACCCAAGTGAGACCATTTTGCTTAGGCCAGTCATGCGCCCATTGTCCGTGGAGCTTGTTCCCAGTTGGATAGATTGAAGTAAATTGACAAACAACCTCTACCGTTCCGTCTCGTGTTACAAGAGCAAAGCCCAAATACTCAATTTTGCGTTGGCCATCATCCAGCAGGCGATTTCCTACTTGCTGCGATTATATAAAGGCCGCTGCTACCCTCTGGTGGACGAAAGAAAAACTGCTGCTCATTTTTTCTTTCGCCACGTCGCCCTCTATTTGTGAACTTGAATAACAGCTTTGGTTCATAGAACAAGAGATTCGTAAACCTAGTTCTAAATGAAAATAAAAATAAGTAAATACAATACCAAAATACTTTATTAATATGAGCATCGTTATTGAATTGGACAGCAGTGCGGGGTTGTGTACTTCGCATTCACTCGAAGCAAATCTGTGAAAAAAAACCCCCACAAAAAATAAGATAAAATACCGTTACTTAATTAAAGACATTATTGCAATGTTCAAACGTATTCTCTTAATAGTATGACTGCAATTTTCCACAAAATGACGTTTTTTCCCCCAGATATTGCAATTCAATTAAATAAACAGTTTTCTTGATTTTTTTCCCCCATCTTTATTGCAATATTCTAACTTTTTTTCTTGTATTTTATGACTATTCAGGGAGCACTGTGACTATAACTTAAAGGTATACTTTAAATAACACTTATTTTATATATTTTCCGAATATTGTATTTAGTTGTAAAAGCTATTTTAGTTTTAGTTCTTTTTCATAATTTTCCAACACTCTATTGTATTTCAGCTTAATAATCAGAACCCAATTATGACATTTTCTTTATTTTCCAAATTGTACGACATTCTAGAAAAGTCCACTTTTTTCTAGTAGTAAAAAAACATACTTGTCATAGTATGACTATTTTGGTAATATGTGCCACTTTGTTATTGGAAACTTTTCGTTCTCATAAATGTACTTTTTATTATATATTTTTTTTAATCCATTCATGTATGTGATTTATTCTCTCTATTTTATTTTAAATGTATCTTTTTTTGTCATTGTACAATAATCCCCTAAATTTCTAACCCTAATGGACTCTAATTGCCCAAATTAATAGTTTGAACTGTAAATAAACTGAGATCTTGAACTATCAACCCAAACTCATCTTGCAAAAATGCTAACGATAGATTGCTTGCAGG
Source organism: Idiotropiscis lumnitzeri (assembly GCF_059441095.1). NCBI lineage: Eukaryota > Metazoa > Chordata > Actinopteri > Syngnathiformes > Syngnathidae > Idiotropiscis > Idiotropiscis lumnitzeri. The sequence goes on along the minus strand of NC_142395.1, from coordinate 14,617,673 downwards.
CGAGATGATGTTGAAACAAAAGTGCATTTTCTTTTGTGGCGAAGACTCTCCATAATTTCCATGAACAACCCAGACTAAACTTAACTCTCATAGAATCACTTCAATATTCTGGCTTCACAGGAATGAGTCAGTTTTTACGACTAATATCTTATAGTAAGATGTTTGGAGACTTACTCAATGCTACCATGCGTAATGTTGTCCATCAGCTGTCCCCCAGTTCTGCTTCCTCTTTGTCTGTCTCCTCGCCCACTTTAACGTTTTGCAAAGATTCCGTCGTCGTTGCCACCTCCGAGGCAGACGCCGCCGTCTTGGGTCTTTCGGTGGGCTTTTCCGAAGGTTCCAACCCGGTGGTGGCAGTGGCGCCCCTGCTGGTGTTGCAGCCCATAACTTTTAATGCTGCTGCTTTCGCCTCACGCCAGTTGACTTTGACAGTGCTGCTCCAATCTCAAGAGTGGCGTTATGCATGCTAAGCGTTTCCATGGCAACATTGTTCACTTCCTGACCTGAACCTGGGTCACCCTGCTATTGTTTTGCTCGCTCACCAACCAGGCAACACACACCTGGTGATGGCAAACATGGCAAGGGTATTATGTGTCCGTCACCATGACAACTAGAGTCGGGGCCGTCCCTTTTGAATGATTATTGACAAGATGGCACGGAAAGGAAATTTATGATTTAACAGATTATCAAATTGCAGATTGTTTGTTGTCCCGGAAATTGGAGACTGTTCCTGTTAAACTGAAGCAAGCGTATTATCCAAACAAGATGACTACTTGTTTTGAACTATGTCATGTTTTTTTTTCTTGTGGGGTGGGGGGTGGTGCCGTACATTAAACCAAGGAAACGCTTAATTTTGGACTACATCGTAGAATATCAGACCATGTACGATTACTGATTTTTACAAAAGCAGATTATTTTTTTTCTCTGTCCCAATAAGGTCACTATTGTTTTTAAACAAGGCCGGAGATTATTTTGTCTCCTCAAAGGAAAAAAAATAGAACATATTTTGGACTACTTAAGCGTTGCAAAGAAAAACAAACTAAAACATAAAACACAAAACAACCATGTCTAAGCAGGCCCACAAATGAGCTTGAACAAAATTGGGGATCATCATCATCAACATTGTGATTTAGATTATGGTCAGAGGAAGAAACTATTGATTTTAAACAAGAAGCGTTTTAATTAGATATAATTTTATGTACTCACAAAATAAATAAAAAACAGAAAAGGTCTTGGACAAGATCAAAGATTATTACATTAAAAATGGTACTACTGCTTTTGAATTACAATTACATAAGAAATATTTTTTCACTTGATCTAAGCAAGGAAAGCAGAGATTGATTCATTCCATTAATGCAATTTTACATTTAGGAATGTGATCTTAGAATGATTCCATCATGGCCTTGCCCGCTAGAAAAGTATTGATTTAAGACAAGATTAGAGCATGATTTTGTTCCAAGCGAGCGAGAAAACTGCCATTACTGCATCACGCCCAAGAAAACCGGGAAATTAATTTTCATCGTCAGCCAAGTCATCCAAGCAATAATTTTGAAGAAGATGACAGGCAGAAAACGCTTTCAGCCGTCAACAAGTCAGTAATACATTTTATCTGCAAAATTATAGATTTCAAAGGATCAAATAGCCACACGAGAGCAGTTTTCCCCCAATCTGATTAAAATATTACATAAAACGTACAATAATAAAATATACAAGATAAAAAAATAAATTATGAACAGGGCTCATACAAATTGACACCTGATGGATAGTCAGAAGAATATGTTTAATAAAAATAATTAAACCTCAGTTTCCTCTATAGAACTTCATAGAAAGTAATCCAATAAATTACAAATGACTCCTGTTTTTGTGTTTTTAAGACACAATCCCCCCTCCCCCCTCCATTTTTCTCCTCCTTTCGACTACATGAAATTAGTTTGACTATACAGAGCGCGAAATAGAATAATTCTTTTGAAAAATAAGACAAAAACTGACCATGGTGACACCTAGATGTCGTGAAAGCTTGAAATAAAATTTAAAAAAAAAAGAAAAAAAGCTTGTCCCAGTGATGACATGAATGATACCTTCCTGTACAGCAGTAGTGTGTGCGCGCGTGTTTGTGTGTGTAAGATTGTACCATAATAGTCACATATGTATAAGGGCACTACAATAGAAAATAAAAAACGGGTATAGTGTGTAAATCACTGCAAGCGTTTCAGTCTGGTGTGTTCACTGACCATGGGAGAACAGAGTGACGGCCACAATCAAGAGTGTTGATGCACTAACAGTCCACAAGAGGTCGGAAAAGGTACTTCGGCTTTGTTAGAATTCCAGTGTTGGCGCCCCCACCCCAAAAAAAATATAAAAAATAAAATCAAGAGGGTTGAAAAGCAGAGGTACAAGATAAGGGCACTTCTAAGTCTAAGCAGAAACTCAAAAAACAAGCAAAAAAAAAAACTAGCTTGAGTAGCAAGATTGTTCGAGCCCTTGCCCGAGCTAGCTGGCATGCTAGCATGCCATCGAGAGGTGGCTCTGCCGTGTCGAACAACAATCAAGATCCAATTTCTTTGTGCTTGTGCCATCGGAGAGTGGTCGACGGGGGCTGGGGAACAAGAAGTAGAGGTGCTGCCGATCAGGAAGCTCTTGGAAGAAAATGAAGATTAGATTTTGGCACAGCAGAAGCGCAGGAAGGCTTTATGCGATGGGGCGGGTAAATTTCCACTGGAAATAATGAGGCAAACGAGCTCGATTATTCCCCTCGCTTGACGCACGGTCAATCACAGGGTGGAACTGGACAAGCGTTGACATTCATATTCACACCGATGGACAATTTAGAGTCTTCAATAAACCTGAATTTCACGTTTTTGGGATGCAGGAGGAATCCGGAGGAACCAGGGAAGCGAGCACGAGGAGAACATGCAAACTCCGTACAGGGAAGGCCTCTTGGGACCTCTGAACTGGGAGGCGGACGGGGTAAAACACGAGTCCACGGTGCGCTGACAAAAAAGTACAATGACATAATTGAATGAATGACAGGACCAAGTGTAAAGCCTTTTTTTGGAACGTGACGGAATCTACAGCTTGAGTGACATTCGTTAGCTGCCCGAGTTATTGCTCACATCCGCATGATCAGCAAAGCAAGCGTGTCTTATTTACAACAAAACCCCGCCATCAAAATATATTAATAGTACAGCTCGATGCATTTTTTTTAATAATAATAAAATTAAATCCTGACTTCATAATAATTACAATAATGCCTTTTCTTCTCCTTTTTTTTGTTTGAGACAGTGCAAGGTGACGCTTCCACTCAAGTCCGACATGCAAAATGTCTGGAAACAAGACGCTACCTTGCCCACAAACGTTGAAATTTGATTTCATTTTTTTTGTTAGTTTTTTTTTTAGTTTTTTTTGTTTGTTGACATTTTTGTTTTATTACACAACAATTTGGTTAGTTATTTACACGTAAAGAAATTATAAGTGCTGGGAGGAGGGTGATAGGTGTCGGTACGTGGGCGGGGGGATCCACACATACATGTGAATATATGAATACATTTGGAAGGGGCCCGTACATAAATAAATGAATATTCCATCAGTCTTTGCTGGAGTCCGAGTCGTCTGAGGAAGAAGAAGAGCTCCCGGACTCGGATGAAGACGACTCGGCTTTCCCGCTGTTGTCTTTGGGCTCTCCCGACTCTTCCTCGTCGTCATCATCATCGTCGTCATCTTCCAAAGTTTCCGCTTTGACGGCGGGCGCTTGAGGAGGAGGAGGCGGCGTAGGAGGAGTAGGAGCAAGTGGCGTGTGGTCAGGCTGCGCGTTGGGCACGGGGAGGTTAAGGCCTGGAGTGAGAAGCATCCCTGGGTAAAGCATGCTGGACAGCAACAAGGGGTTGAGAGGGAGGGGAGGGCTGGAGGTGGACGAGGCACTTTGGGAGGAAGCGGCGGCGTCTGCCACTTTTGTCCGTTCCCCGCTGGGGGCGCTGGGCTCTACCGAGGCGCCGCCACTGCCGGGTCCCATCTCCTTGTCCTCAGAGCCTCCGCCGGCCGCACCTCCTCCCCCTCCTTCCTGATTCTTCCCGAGCAAGCCGCTCACACCCAGCAGGTTGGGTAGCCCCGCCATGCCTGAGAGCATCATGGGAAACATGGCGGCCAGGTTACTCGCTGCCAGGTTTCCGGCGTCCGAGGGGGGCAGGCCCATGAGGCCGGCGGTGAGCTGCAGATTCTGCTGGAAGGCTTGGAGGCCGCTCAGGTCCATGCCCGCTAGGAGCCCGTTGGCCAGCAGGGGGTTGAGGCCCAGAGAGGAGGACGCTGCCGTAGCGTTAGGCGTCATGGCCGCCGTCGCCGCCTTAACGAGAGGATTCTTTGGACGCCGCCCTCGCCGGCTCACCTCCTCAGGAACGATGGGACCCGTCAGGATCCTGTCAAACATGCTCGCTGGGAGGTAACCCTGAAAGAGAAAAAGTACTCCTGTAATTTCCAGTGCACAGTACACTCACTTATATCATAATTTTACCTCCCATGACCCAAAATCAACTTCTAAAAGCATTTTCCGTCCTGTACTTAAGTTGTGTATATCCGTATCACTTTGAGCCTGAATCCAAAAGAGCTTCAATGGCAGAAGGCAAGAAATCACGGGCCATACTTTACCCACCCCGGATATACATGAGAATACAAACAACTTTTTCTCAGACTCACCGACTGCTTGACGACATCGGCCCATTCAGGCGGGACGCCATACTCTGGGTTCTCCTGAAGGAAGCGGCACAGATCCTTGAGAGGAGGCGCGAAAGCTCCACCGACCTTGAGGCCAAAAATACAACAAATGAAATGAGGATGCTCGGAACATGCAGTTCCTTTAGAAATGACATGGAAACCTATTTCTAAAATACAACAATTGTGGTAAGATTAAATTTCCATTGTTGTACACTTTTTATACTGAATAAAAACACAATTCTAGTTCTACTGCTGCAATACTAAACACTATTGCAGGATTATGGTATTGGATTTCTCTTTCCAATATTGTGTTTCATTGTATATTTGCTGTATGAAGTTCCATCCACCTTGCGGGCGTTCCTCCTGTTGATGATCTGCACTCGCTCCTCGCCCGTCAGGCTGTTGACGTCAATCTTGTTGGGGTTCCTGCAGCGGTGCCTCTTCTGCTTGGGTCGCCCGTCCTGGACGTGGAACTGCAGAGGCATCTTGTTCACACCCTGATCACCAAGACAAACGTGTCAGAACATGAGACAACAACATAAAGTGTATCAAGAGCGTGTCCAGTGCGGCGGATAACTCACGGGGATGAAGGCGCCCGTGTCGGCCACAAAGCCCGGGTGCTCCTTCAGCCACTGGTCCAGATCTTTCCTTCTGGGTGCGTCGTCCCCAGCCAGCCGTGTGCCGTCTTTGAGGTTGATGACCGGGACCCTGCTCTCCACGTCCTCTGGTCCCGAGGTCTGGTGGTTGTACCCTGGCGTTTGAGTCATGCCTACTTGGCCGATGCCACCCCACCCAGGAGCCGCCTGGAAAACATGTGAGATTTTATCTCAATCCTGATGACCCTGAAAAACACTGAATGCTCCCTTCACGCAGCACTGCCCTCTGGTGGTCATCCCAGTTTTCATGCAGTGGAGTTACATTTGTACTGTCATTTTCATTTCGCGTCATGTACTGCAGTGGTCCTCAACCACCGGGCCGTGGATCGGTACCGTGCCTGCGGGGGTCTCCGGTGCTCGGGCGGGACCGTTTATTGTAATTTCTACAAAATAGCCTAGTTTTTGTGTTGCTCGTTCAAGTATTATAATTGTTCAGTGGTGTCTGTTGCATCACCGTAGTGACCATATTAAGGTACATAAGAATATATTGTGGATTTGCATTTGTTGTCACATTTTATTAGTCATCCAAAAACACCCGTGGCCCAGAGGTTGCCAGTTTGGAAAAGTTATAGATTTGTATGCACTGGTCATTGTTGGAAAAAAGGTTAAGGACCACTGATGTACTGTACATACAGTAAAGAATATAATTTTTGGATGCCGAGTTTAATTTGGAAGTTTGCTTACATAAATAGAAATCAATTTGGGTTATTTTCAGTAATAAAAAAAATATTCTTTTAATTACAATTCGAAATATAATAGTATTCCTAAATAATATTTGGTCCTTGTGGTGCAGCCGTTAACCTGATCAGGGACTTGAGTCCTGTTCATGAAGAGCAGATCCATGCCCTCCACGTTCTTCCTCCTCCCTCGTCTCCGCTTGACCACCGGCTGGCTGTCCAGGATCCCGTTCACACTCATCGTGCCAGCAAGACCTGAAGGCACTGAAGCACCGAGAAATAAATGTCTGCACCGAGCTTTGCAGCCATTTTGTGGTGGTGATCAGGAGAAGCTTTTTATTGCTACCGTTCTGGAAGCTGCACTGCGGCTTGGTGATGTCGGCCAGGCCCGTGTCAGAGGCGCTCTGCAGGTCGTGGAGCCGGGCCAGATACTGCTGCTGTTGATGCTGCTGGGCTTGGGGTGCGTCCTCAGAGTCCAAGGCTCTCTTCAGAGGTAGCCCCTGTTTCTGGAAGGTCAACTTGAGACCTCCCTCCTGCTGCACAGAGCCACACGTTTGGGTTAGTGGACGAATCATACGGGGAAATGTGGGAGAGCCATCAATTGGTTAGATCCAAAGGGATTATTTGATAGCGCCAATGCAACATGTCTTTTAAAAACACAAGTAAATACAGCGGAACCTCAATGTCTGATCAACACTGGCATTGTACAATATGGACCAAGAAGTCAGACAAATAAGTTCCTGCGAGACTTGAGTAAATCCTGTGAGACTTTTAGCTGTGATCATCTCAAGGAGCGCAACGGTTTGTTTTGTGCTTTTTGTGGAAATGGCAAAATGGGAGAAATGTTAAAATTATCTTTACTAACAATGCCTAAATACAGCAAAAGGTTTATGATGCCAATGTTTGACCTTGAAATTGATTTATATCATGTTGCACTTCTTTTTGATCCTATTCTTTTTTATTTTTGTATTTTTTTTAAATCAGATCGTGTAAGATTTGTCAAACAGATGCTCTGCATTTTTTTTCTTTTTGACAACTTTTTATTCTTTTTTTTAGAGAAGTTAACCCATTTCCCTTTACAACTCTTGTTTTTTTTAAAGTCCACTGTTTTTTTCTACTTCGTAAACATTGTTATTCATTTTTTGAGAATTATTTATTTATTTTTTTACTTTGACCATTTTCAGTTATTTTTGTATGTTTTGTTTTGAGGGGGGGTTGACAATTCTAACCAGAAAAAAAATATGTCAGATTTTTTTGGGGACACTTTTCACAACACCATTTTCACAATTCCCCAAAAACCTTAAATTTTTATCTTAAATGTTTTTGTACACGTTTGAGGTTCCACTGTAAGTGCTTGTTTTAATTGCGTGTTAGTGCAACTGCGACACCTGACACACTGAAGACAGTGCCAAGTAGGCAGAATTAATCGGACTGTAATTGGAAGCCAAAAGAAGAGAAATCCAAATGTTATGAGCGCTAAGGAGATGGTGAACCTTTAACGTTGGCGTAATGTTATCCTTTGGGCCTAGTTCAGAATAAGCGCGTAGGAAAAAGAGAGGAAGGGCTGTTATTACATTGCTCCCGCTGCGAGAAGAACTAAGCACGCCTCCGAAAGAAAGACAGAGTGGGAAAATCAGAGCGACATGCCCAACGTGACGGCCGAGGGGGGAGGGATTGGGGGAGACGAGGCGAGGACGGGAGAAATCAACATACATCGTTCAGCTTGACTGAGAACTCCTTGCTTTCTGCAACATGCTCGGTCACCTTAGACCCCTGTGGCGAGGCCGAGGGGTCCTCGCACAGGCTGCCGTCCAAGAGCTTGGTGGTGTAGAAGGACGCAACGGGGCCGCCGGGCTCGTAGACGCGCCGTGTGGCCGGCCACTTGCCCTTCAGCACCGCCTGGCATATGCTGTCCAGACGGTTGATGATAACTCTGTCCTGAATTTGTACAACGCAACGTTATCAGACACTGAATGGCGCCGCATGTCAGTCAATAAGCGCGAGGGCGACTCACCTTCGGCCAGTGGGAGGCAGCCAGTATGTAGCCTCCTGCCTGGAACGGATGCGACGCGCTGTTGGCGACACCATTCTGCGTCGCGTGGGCGTCTTGCGCATCGCGGTGCACGGCGGCTAACGACGCCACGCTGTCCTCGTCGAAGCCCTTCACGTTAGGAGCTGCAGGCACTGGAAACATCAAACACCATGTTAGAAGCTTTTTCTCTAACAGGACCTTGGCACTGCCTGATGCTTGGGCAGTTTTATAAATGCCACGACAATCATTTGGCTACAGCAAGTCTCCACTACACATTTTATTGTTACTACACTGTCTTGATTTCTCACCTTTCTTCTTCCCATCCTCTCCTGCGCTGTCACTGTCATCCGAAGAAGAGGTGGATGACGACGATGAAGAGCCAGACGAGCAGGAAGACGAAGACGACGACGAGCTGGACCCCGAGTGGGACGAGGAAGAAGAGGACGACGAGGAAGATGAGGAGGAGCGTGACGAAGAGCTGGACGATGAGCCGTCCGAGTCGGTCCCTGAGGCTCGCCTCTCCCTGCGGCCCCTCTTGCTGGCCTTCTTGGGCTTCCTCTCAGAGGAGTTGGGTGTGAGGGGCTTTGTCCTTGCTGCCACCATCTGCCCCTCGCTGTCTGGTTTGTCCTCCGCAAGTCCTGCGGGGGTCTCCGGTGCTCGGGCGGGACTCCAGCTCTCCTTGGTTTTCTCCCTGATTTCCTCCCCTTCTGAAGGGGGCTGCACTTTCGGGATAACCCCGCCGGTCTCCAAGTCCCTCGCGGCAGGGGGTGGAACTGCCAAAGCAGAGGCCGATGCCTGATACTGAGGTTGCAGGAGCGGCGTGAAGCCAAGCGACTGCTGCTGCTGCGGCAGTATGGCCTTCGTCTGGCTGTAGCTGCGCTGAGCTGCCATGAAGCCCAAATCGGGGTCTCTGAGGATGTGATAATCCGTGCGGCTGACACCATGCTTGGCAGCGCCAATGAGCAGGTCCCGGTCGTGGGTGCCGACCTCCCACCATGCGGGTAAGTCGGAGCTGATCTGGCACAGCGGCAGGCGCTCGTACAGCAACGAATGGCGAAGGACTTGCTCCCTCACCTGGCGCAGCAGTTCCACCCGGTATAAGGTGCGCGACGCCCGTTCTTCCGTTATGGGCTGGATGTTGAGGGACGGGTCCACCGCAGAGTCTGAGGGAAAAAAACGACAGGAAGATCGTGAGCAAGTTGGGAAATCATGTGAAATCCAAAGACCTCTGTTTGTTTGTCCTGTGAGGACAAAAAAAGGACAAAGGATGAATGAAACAAGGAAAGCGTTTCAAGGAGCAGACGCCCTCACTCAACAGGCCAACCCGACTGAGTCCAGCTCCAGACTTCACTCACAAGGCCACGCCCTCTTGGGGACACACCTCAACGCGTGAATAAAACTGTGTATGAGAGATTTTTGGCTTGATTACACTTAAAGAGGAAAAAGAAAATGTCAGGAAATTAACTGGTTGAGTAAGATGGTATTTGTTTTATTGAAAAAAATTTTTTTAATTGATTTGCCATTCAAGCTTACATTGGTGCAAGAAATTATTGTTTTATTTTTGTGTAGCATTGTATGGCACACAAAATATTACTTGTGAAAGGATTATTTTCAAAGGGAACATATTGTTCAAAATGCTTTCAGAGAGATTGGGTCTTTCGAGTCCCAGTTCATCAATTAACCAAGATATTCAGCAAGCAAGAGCATTTTTGTCTGAAAATGCATCTCAAAGTGGGTTGTGGGGCCAATTAACATAACTCTAACCTAAATAACTCCAAGATTATTTCTGCTCATGACTTGGCAGCTAAGCATGGTGAAGATCACCTTTTTTAGGCGACGGCCACACCCCACTAAAGGGAAGCACTATTGTGTCAAACTCAAAAGGCAAGCAGAGCTGGAGTGTTTGCAAGGATTATCATATGCTGACAGCTTCATCAACATTCATTTAGATTTAGCGGCACACACAGCACTCAAATGTTCGCTGGCATTGTAGACGTGGGTGGCCTGTATTTGTGTCTGGCGACGTCTCGTCTCACCTATCTTGGCCACATACAAATCTAGGCTACACTAATTGACAAAGAATAATTTGGAAGCTTGATGATGAAGTGCTGCCTTCAACAGTAAAAATATAGATGATACTTTTTTCATTTATAGGGGTCCACCTTTCTCTTCGGACTGGGCTGTGAGAGTAAGTAGCGGCTTGCCTATTTGCAACACCCAAGCTGTTTCCGCAGTCGCCACGGTGACAGACAACGTACATTGCATGGTACAGCTAAGTGTATGCATCCACTAACCTCCTTCTTTGGGTGGCAGGCGGCAAACCCGTCTGCACATGGCGGCGAAGGCGCACAAGTACTTCTGCAGGCTTTCGTCCGTCTTCTTGTGCAGCCGGGCCATCGCCCGAAATTTTGTCCAGTCAAAGCGGCCCATCGTAGGGTTGAAGACCACGCCGAAAGTGGAGACCACCCGGTAGAAGTCAGCCTCTTCCCGCCTGGTCCATCTATTGACAATGGAAATGAAAATGTATTTATGATTCTGAAGCAAAAGATGACAAAGCTCACCGTAACTTCAGAATGTTTTCGGTGAACAGTTTATACCATTTTTTTACATTTTTGTTTGGTACTGTGCCGTGACATTTTTTTCCCAATGTATAATGTGTCTTGGCTCAATAAAGGTTACAAAACAATTAATTAATGTAATAAATACTGCTTTCATGTTGAATCATTTACTTCACTCCGAAAAAATAATATCATAATTTCAGACAACCCCACCTTTGTTGACGTTCAATCTTGGCGGCCATCTTGGGGTTAAGCGGATCACTGAGAACCGCTGGTGGCAGCAGCAACGCCGCTGATGGTGGCGGTGGGCCGAGTGGCACCGACATCATGACGGGCAGCTGAGCCTGCGATTGCACCTGGTGGATTTGCAGGATCTGCCGGCTCTTGGTGTAGCGCTGCGAGGCCGTGATCAGACGTCTCAGCCGGGCAGTGAGCGAGGAGGACGAGGGCCAGTAAGCGCTCGCTACTCCAGAAACAGTGTCTGGGGGGGGCACAGGGGTTTGGCGAAAGGCGTTTCTGCTAATTAATGTCTGTAGAATTTCCGAGACATGCTGACAACATGCAGGATTTATGCATGACTAATACTCACCTCCGGCGTTGTCAGTGACAACCAAGTCTCCGGGGGAGGAGGCGTCATCCTATGGGGAAATTGGTGCTTTATTTTAAAGGACATCACATTTTAAAGGGGTCATCTTATGGAAAATTGACTTTTTATCATTTGGATACAAATTGTTTGCCTTATACTTAAAATGTGAAATTGCATGAGTGATTCACAACCACTGCAGATCCATTCCTCCATCGATTAGCTGAACAATTTATCCTCCAATTTTACTTCACCAGTCCCAAAATTATGATTCAATTTCTACAAATAATGTACATTTATTTATCTATCAATGATAGCAACAAATGACAAGCAGAACAAATAAATGGCAGAAGGCACCATTTAATATTGCATCCACCTGTTGGCATTCATACAACAGAACACGGTGGACCCCCACAACTCGCTGACAATAGAGACTGGGCCCAATTACGAAATGTGAAAATCTGTGAATAAGTAAATAATGACCTACTTCGAATGAGTAGTGAGAGCAGACGTAACCGCTATGTCAGTGCTGAGAGTGAATGCGTTCATCTCTGCCAGTCAGATTATTGATCGGCCTTTTCAAAAGGAGACAAGGTTGGCCTTTGGCCTTATGTTTACCTCCATGTCATCCTTCAGCAGGGCTGGAGCCGGCTTGTACTCTGGATCGTCCACATCCCTGCGGACATTCCCACAAAATGTGTAACTTTCAATATATTCTTTAATGAGAAACGCTCCGCGTGTTTTCTGGATTGCTTGCTACGCACCCGTCCATGAAATCATTGCTTCTCTGTTCAGCAGCGATGGCCTTGTCGTCCGGTCGGCCAACGCGCTCTAGGAAGCACAGCGCAGGGTCTGCTCGGATGGTGTTGTACTTCTCATAACCTGGAATAAAACAAAATACAAAAAAACATTTACTGCACAGTTCTGAAGTTTGTGGTTTGGATCATGTGTGGCATTTGCTCTCTGTGAGTGTGGGTTTTCTCTGCACTCAGGCTTTCTCCCTTATTCCAAAAAATGCACATTATATATATATTTTCCATCAGTGTGAATGCGGGTTTCTTGAACTGTATGCATCCTGCTATTGTCTGGAGGTCTGTCTTAAAGTCAGCTGGGATAAATGGTACAAACTCACCGTGCTTGTAGACCCCCAGTAGCAGACACTTGTCAGAGACAGTATCCCACCACAAGGCCGGCAGTTCCGAGTGGTCCGGCTCTGGCACCCAGATCTTGATCTCACTGGAGGACGAGTGATTGAGTAAGACATAAATTGCAAAATTATGTCTATCGTTGTACCTCCTTTGCATGTTTCCCCAACACGGCAATGACAATTCCGCCCTCCTACCTAGAGCGAGCTTGATTACCCTTGCAGTTAGTTGGAATGCAGTTATAAATACTTCCAGCAGGTGGAGCTCAATAGTTGCCTTAAATATTTGGCTCGTGAACCGTCAACAGGTTGATGATTTTTACATTCAAAAGGACCATCACACTTTTCTGTTGCATGGAAATATTTGTTTGTATTCATTTTATTTATTTATTTATGTGAAGAATATAATGCAGATGTTACTGATAGTGTGATATATTTTGTTAACAAAGCCCAACAACAGACACGTGTTAAAGCATGAACGAAATTAATAAAATGTGACACAAAGATTGCAATTTTCAGAGCAGTTTGCAGCTGGGAAATTAGTCATCTACTGCTGCTGTGCAATTCGTCTGAGCCAATTAAATATTTATAACAATCAATTTCTCAGCTTTGTTTTTTTAAAAGTCTCCAGAAGAAGTGGATGTCAACGGAGCACTCACCTAGCGTCCACGTTGTTCAGAACGTTCTGGGCCTCGTCGCCTATTACCTCTTGCTTCAAGTAGTACAGCATTCTGACCCGGAGCAGCACTCTGCGCACAGAAAAGCTGCCGCTTAGAAAAGAAAAATCCCTGACCACGCACTACCGCGTGAGGGAGCGGTGCACATAAACACACACACACACATGCCGTCTGGTTGAACACCAAATGAAACAATGCATTGTCATTTTTTTTTTTTACGATGGGTCACGAGGTGGCGGAAAAGTAAGGGATAAGCTGTCACCGTTGTTGAAAAACAAGCAAACCCACAATAAGAACAACAAATTAGTAGACAATGTCGTACAGGAACAGGAAGTCAGACACAGACACACACGCACACCCACCCACACACACACACACCGTCGCGAACAGAGAGAGGAAAGCAGACAGACACACTAAGGAAGATATGTCGGTCCTGCCTATTAGGCAGTTCGAATAGAAAACTTGAGACTAAAGCAATCATAGAGGAACAGAGGGCCAGCACCAAAGCCATATATATTTTATACTGTACATTTTTAGCACAACCTCTTTCCTGGGGAAAAAAATGCAGAGTGATATGTAGGCTACGCCCGCCCACCCTCGACACTCCTGTGTGACTGAAGCAGCTGCTGCTACGCTCCATCGCACCTGTCATCACTCTCCTTTCAGGTTCCATGCAAGTGCGTGCAGTGTGACTCACACACACACACACACCTGCGCACACGCAGGCACACGCATGCACAGGCAAAAAATGTGCACGCTGTCACTCGCTCGTTACGCAGCGAGCCAGCTGAGTTGCGTGACACAGCCGACTGGCATGCGAGGAATCCCTCTCGGCTCTGTTCCGAGGCACCAAGCCCAGCCAGAAGCAACACGAGCGGGAAGAGATGTCGCAAGTGACAACATGAGTGCTTAAGCGTGACATGTCACCCCTGCTTTTGGGTTCTATTGAATGGCAGGGAGCGTCCTGCAGAGGGGGAAACATCGTGGTCAGCAAACCCCGCGAGGCGCGTGTTGGACAATGGCTGGATTCAGCACGGTCGGACGAGGAAACAAAGGGGAAGTTTCGATGGAAAACGCAGCACTGTTTCAACACAGGCGGCCATCATCTATTTGGCTTTTGTCTCAGTGGCACCCACCCCACTTTCTCCCTCTGTCTGCGAGTAAGGGTGATCCATGGCGACCATTAGCCCGGCCTGAAGTCTCATTAAGATTTCCATCAGTCAACCGCTCGCTGCGTCTGATAATAAATCAGCAGAGTGTCGGCTCCAGTGCGTCTTTTAGTGGCTCGTCATTACCCAAGCAAAGAGCAGAGTGCATTCTACTTGCATTTGACTACATTTCCTTCATTGACAATATGGAAGATTGTTAATTTGTTACTAAACACATTTTTTTAGACTTGTGGTTAGCAAATCTGCCTCACACTTCAGTTTGAATATTAAATTTGCATGTTGTTTCTGTAGTTGTACGCGTTTTCTTTGGGTACCCAGTCATCCGCCCACGTTCCAAAAACATGCATGTCAAGTTCATTGAATACTATAAACTGTTCATACGTGTGCATGTCACAGCAACCATTCTTGCTCGTCTTTAGTGGTTGCTGTGCCCTGCCATTAGTCGGGAATACCCCGCCCTCTTGTCGAAAGACAGATGGGATAAGATGCAACCAACTTATGATGCTCTATAGAAAACTGATGGATTATTTACTAAGAGCTCAGTTACTAATCGACTGCTCCAAGACTCGACTAATCGAGTGCTTCAAGATGCGCAAAATGAAAATCTTCAGGACGCGAAAAATCGACTGGGTCAAGACGTGACAAATGGACTGCTTCAAACCTGATAAATCCAGTGCTTCAAGGCACGACTGAGAGCTTCATGACGCAGAGGATCAACCTCGTTAGAACATAACCAAGAGAGCGCGTCAAGATGCGACTAATCGACTGCTTCAAATGCAACTAATCCAGCACTTCAAATGCGACTAATTCAGCGCTGCGACTAATTCAGCGCTACGACTAATCCAACGCTCCGACTAATCCAACGCTCCGAGGTGCGTTCAATCGAATGCTTCAAGATACGACTACTTAACCGCTTCAAGACAAGACTACTGGACTGCTTAGAGACACGGATACTAAAGTGCTGCGAGGCGCAACTTCTCTACTGCACCACAACCCGATTAATCGCCTGTTTTAATTTGCGACTAATCGACTGCTTCAAGGTGCAACAAATTGACTGCTACAACACACAAGTAATCATCACCTTTTTGACTTAGCGACATATTGACTGCTTTGAGACCTGGCTAATCAACTGCTTTTAGAAATGACTAATTGAGCAGTTTAAGATCCAACTAATCAAGAGAATCTTTTACAATCAATTGCTCAATAACAGTAATAACATTTGATTCGTCAACTTTGAAGACATCTGGATGCATAAAAAATGAAAACTGAAGAAAGAAAAACCATACTTTTTGGCCCAGGTTGAGATATCAAGTACTGTCAGAAACCAATTGCATTATCCAATCAATACTGTTACCCGCGTGAACCTACTTGTTGCAGTGGTGCTTGAGGTGTTTCTTGTAGCCGTCATCCTGGAGCATATGCTCCGGGTTGTGCTTCCGCAACCACTCGGCCTTGTGGATGTCAAACGAGCTGGACTGGGTCTTCATCTTCTTGCCCTTGCGGCCCCGTGGAACGGGTGCAGACAGACCTGGCGGCGGCAGAGGAACGCAAGCTTTAAAGTCCATCTCTGTTCCTTTCGGTTCAAAGACATCAGCGAGTCCACATACCCAAGTGATTCTGCAGCTCCTTGGTGCGTCCGTCTTCCGCGGGTGCAATCAGGTCCCACATGAAGCCTTTGATTTTGTCGTCGCCACGGTAGTGCACCAGGCAGTAGGCCAGCAGTGCCCTGCAGATGGACTCCACATCCCAGTCGGTGAGCTGCTTCTTGAAACGACCGTGGTTGAGGATGTCCTTCCAGCGGCCCCACCTGGAAAACGATAAAAGGAAAACTCACGGTGAGGCCCCCAGAGACCCTGACCCTTATTGGAGAACGTAGGAAAAGCAAGACACCAAATATGTACGGTAGACGGCCAGCATCTTTAAAATTAATGTGCATACCCATATACAAGCAGGTTCTTCTCCACGCGGAAGCATTCTGTGCGTCCGTAGCTGTTGGGCCGCTCATGGGTTCGCCTGACTTTGGGCTTGGTATCGTCACTGTCGCTGTCGCCCTCGGACAGCTCTGCTAATTCATCCTTGGTGGAGCTGAAGGGCCTCGTCTGCTTCCTGACCCGAGGGGTGTCGATAACCAGGCTGTTCTGTAGGCGTGACAAGACCACTGAGTTTGGTTTTCAACGGTGCAGCTTGGAACAGTAAAGCCGTGCAATGGAAGAGATCAGGGACAGTAACATAGCACTGCCAAATTCCAATTTAATGCCTGTATGCATTTTTGGGATTGTGTGCCTTTTTCCATGTACATGACAAGCAAATAATATATCTGGCTGTGTTGATACTAATGCAGCACAAAACAACCCACATGCACATCCGCCCAACTTGCACATATGCTGCATAAAGAACATCGGTATTGACAACACTCAGGTTTGGAATTTTCAGACTATTTGTTACTTCCGTTGTGGCTTCTGTCATTAGCACCTTGAGAGTTTTGTGGCACCAATTGTCAAAAGTTGTACTAATGCAATACAACATATGATTATATAGGCCAATTATTTTCATTTACAAGGTTTTCATTATTTTTAAAACTCCACTGACACACTGCTTTCAAAGTAAACCTCCACCATCCCTAAAAAATAGACCGGCCTGTTGAGCCAAAGGTCCTCTAGTCAACTATGGAAACGGAAACCACATGGAAAATCGGCCAAAGGTTCAAACAAAATTTCGGAAAAATATTTTTGGTGGAAACCCACATGCACTTTACAGAAACTCTGAACTATAAATTACCGAAATCAACGATTCCTTACTTGATATAATCTAACTTTACTTACTCTGCCATTGGCCATTTCCATATCGATGTCTGCCTTTTTCGCCCACTTGTCCCAGAAGTTGGGGTCATCCAGCGAGATGTCTGTCCGGTTCCCGGACGCTACAAAACTGGCCTGGAAGATGACATGAGACAATCTTAGCAATCATGTTTGGTATCTGCCCCTTCATTCATCTGAAATGTTTCGGCGCGCAGCGCCACCTTGGCGAAGGTGGACCCTCTGCCCTCTGACTCGATAGTGATGGTCTTGGTTCTGCGTTGGAGGATCTGGTCAATGTCCTCCTCGCAAAACTTGGCCCCCTCGTCCTCCTCGTCCATGATGGCGCCGTAGGCCCCGCGTCGTAGCAGATCTTCAATCTCCTTTTTGGACAACTGCTGCTGGACCGCCTGGGAGTACCAATTAAATCATTACATTGGGGGCAAAAGCCTCCAAGAGACAAGAAGGTAAAATGGTTGTTGGTGTTGCGTTGATTCTTGGTCATGGTAAAAATCTGCCTTCGTCCATTGAATAGTGTGTTGTCTGATTTTTGTTTAATAACCTTCACATGCCACACAGCTAGGGGGCAGTGTTACTTGGGGTTGGGGAAAGAGGAAGTGCGTCTGAATGCTGGGGGATATGAAGGTGGGTTGCAAATAAAGGGAGGTTACAAGTTGTCAACACTTTGGGAGTCTTCTTTCAAGCTAACAGGTGTGTGTGTGTGGGGGGGGTGTGCGTGTGTGTGTGTAATTCTGTACTACATAGAAATCATCTTCAACCATTTGTGATTCATTTCGAAACAAATCCTTTACTTTAAGGCGAAGCGTTGGAGGAAACTTGTTCTTTACGTTGGACCCGAACAGCGACCGTCAGAGAAAGTCTTATTATCTCGGGATCCTCTTGACCATTCACTGCTAGTGAGCAGCAATGGCTTTGAGTGGAGCCTTTTTTTTCTTTTTCAAAACCCCTCAACGGCTGCAGGTATTGCTTGAAATGTATTACACTGACTCACTTAAGAGTTTGTAGATGTGAATTGAAAATTTCATGCCAAGGTCAAGAAAAAAATATTTAGATCCATTGACTGGATAAATAGAGTGAGGCATCCATCCCCGTATTGCAAGAGTAAGTAGGGAAGTAAGTAAGTGACGGGACAGGCTAAAAAATAAATAAATAAATAAAATCAAATATAATTTTAAAAAATAATCAATCAAATAAAACAGTCAGAACAAAACTACCTTTTGGCCTTGACTGGGTAAGTCAAATGACTACAGATGAATAAATTTTCATTTGTCATTCAAAACAACAAAAAAACTAAAGTGTCATGACTCACCCCGCCTCCTCCAGTGCCTCCTGCTCCACCTCCTCCCAGGCTGTTGTCGCGGCCGCTCATGCTCTGCAATACGGCTTTGTCCAAACCCAGTTTGAGGCTGGCGCGGTCGAACATCTCTCGCTCGTACGAGTTCCTTGTGATCAGGCGGTACACCTTCACCGCCTTGTTCTGACCAATCCGGTGGCAGCGTGCCTGCGCCTATGCAAATACAGGAGTGCAACAAGTCGGATCATGGAGTATGTCGGATCATTTAAAAACGTGCAAGTGTATTATTATCACTGCAATAAAGTCATATTTTAAGAATAAAAGGCAGGCAATAAAAGGTTTCTTTTGGAGAACATACAGTAGTCCTATTATTTAGAGAATAAATTACTTTCCCAATTATTATGCATCTGATAGAAAAATCAAAAATCAATAGAATATTGTTTGGATGTTTTTGAATAAACCTTACTGTTAATCACAAAGAAGTTCCAAGACAGTTTATAGATCATGAAGAATTGAACGTTGACGTTACACAACATTTGAATTTGTCTGTCACGGTTCATGAATTGAAAATTATGCTGAATGTGATTTGCATAAACTATTTCAATAAATGGAAAAATATATCGTTAGCAATTGCAATTTGATTTGACATCATGTGTTTTCACAGGTGCACGTAAGCGCTACCTGGAGGTCGTTCTGTGGGTTCCAGTCCGAGTCGAAGATGATGCAGGTGTCCGCCGCTGTCAGGTTGATTCCTAGGCCACCAGCTCGTGTGCACAGTAGGAAAACGAAGCGGTCTGAGTCGGGCTTGCTGAAGCGGTCGATGGCCGCCTGTCGCAGGTTTCCGCGAACGCGACCGTCTATCCGCTCGTATAAGTACCTGTGAGCAAAAACAGTGGGCGATGTTAAATGGGACATGTTATGAAAAACTGATGCTCATACAAAAAAAGCTTGTGGGAAATTAAACAACTAAATAAGAGGAAAGCTGTAACATTTGAATGTGACAGAACCACCTCAAGTAGTCAAGGCATCCAGAATGAGCGTCACATTTTACCCCGGGACCTTGACACTAATACGTACCTTCTCTGAATGAGGTAGTCTTCCAAGATGTCTAGGCAGCGCACCATTTGCGAGAAGATGAGCACCTTGTGCCCGCCGGCTTTCATCTTGGGCAGCAGTTTGTCAATGAGAACCAGCTTCCCGGCAGACTGCACCATGGCTTGCAAGTGAAAGTCCAAGGCCGCCGGGCTGTAAACCTCCCTGAAATCCTCCAGGATCTTCTCTTCTGCCCCTGAAAACCACACAGATGTCATTAGCTGCATGACCAACACATTGTCCAACTTCTAAAGTCTCACTTTAGGGATCCAGTCTAACCTTTGATGAGGTAGGGGTGGTTGCAGCACTTCCGCAATTCCATCATGGTGTTGACCAAGTTGGGCATGTTGGCCTGGCCTGCTCCTTTGGCCAGGAAGGAAAAGTTCTTCTCCAGAATGGCGCGATAGTATTTTTTCTGAATGTTGGTGAGCTCCACCTCGATGATGGTTTCCTCCTTGGGCGCCAGTTTCTTCTCCACATCCTCCTTCAAGCGCCGCAGCATCATCGGCTTAAGGATGCCCTGCAGTTTCTGCACCTGTTGGCCACCCAAAAACAATGACAACTTTTGAGACATTATATTTAAGGACTCAATACTTGGACACAGAAAAACATGTAGACTAGCACGGATGTGGTTTATATTTAGGTTCAAACAGTATGCATAAGTCCTGTAAATATTGTCTTTGGATCTGATGTTGTTCATTTCCCCAGGAGTTTTAGTCGACAACGCGCCAACCTTCATGGGAAAAATGCGCCAAAAAGTAACTGACGCCATAACAAACCAACATGTGCTCAAACCCGGGAAAATGTGACATTAGCAAGGGGAACCTATGCCCACTTTGATGTCAATTTCCGTCAACAGCAGGTGGCAGTGCTACATAAAATGTCAGCCTCCTTGAATGGATATAAACAGTATATAGAAAACACACTAAATTTGAATACAATAATCCAAACAATTATAAAATCTAATGTTAGGGAAAAAAATACTTTATTAAAGCAGCAATAATGCGAATAATCGTTTGTCTATACGCATTTTAATGGGTGGCTATCAGTTTGGAGTGGATACTGCTTCTCGGCCCAAGTCGCACATTATATTATAATATAAATACACAAAAATAGGACCTATACCATTACATGTGCTTATACAGCATAACTAGTATATACTACTAATAAAATCAATTATGCTGGATCAACAGTCAACACAGCAGCTGCTTGACGTAAATTCAGATTTTTCTCATACATAATGTCTGCTCATCATATCTCAGCACCAGCGGTCAGATTAAAAGTAAAAAAAAAAAGAAAACAAAAAGGTATAACCGCCGTGTTAGCCTTTGTGTGTTATTGTGCAGGAGCAGAGTCTCGACTGCAAACAAAAAGCAGCACAGACGCTTGGAGGAAAGCAGGAAAACACACAGGAGCGAGAAATGTGCACTTCTGCTTCTGCTTCGAACAGAACAACATATGAGGCTTGTTTTTCCACTTTCCAAAGAACAGACACCATTTCAGACAAAAGCAAGCACGCACAGACATCATTGTCACAAACATGCAAACAAACAAGTCTTATGAAGTGATCAATGGGGTAACAAAAAAAGCCTTGCGGGCGCAGCCAACAAGAGACGGACGGAAACTCCCATACCAAAATCAATATTCAGTTAAGATTGTTAATTACTAATTTCACCAGTGCATTTTTTCCCGATGACTTGCTGCATGGTTATTTGTCTGTAAACAGCAACTTTAAGAAGGCCTCACAAGAAGCCGCTTCAAAGAAATTAAGTGGAAACTGACTAACAAGGGAAATAAAGGAAATTAATTCGGTCTGGGGTTAAACTGTCACCATCATGAAGCATTTATGAATGTTATAGTATTGAAATGCTTCACACAACTAATCAGTGGCGATTCTGAACATGTGAGTTCATTTCCCACACTTGGTGACAATCAGAATCGATATAGAAAAGGAGAGTGTTGCCGTCGCCTCAAGTTGCTGGAACAGCATGATGATGAAATTGAAGAGGAAGTTGGCCTTTCAGATTTGCAACAATCATTTGCCATTCTGCTTCCGATTGAGTCTTATTTGGGAAAATTCCGGGACTCTTACAAGAGAATGAATGTTTATAATCACATCATTAATTTCATTTGGAGTCACTGTATTGATACGCGGTCAAAGACTGAGTGACAAAAGCTCCGCATCCAGGTCTGCACGGGCTGACAATCAGATTGACATCGAAGTGGCCACCTCCGCCACGGAGACATTTCGACATTTCATTGTGATTCCGAGCTCACCTGCTCTTCAGTCTTGAGGTCTCCAAACTCCTGCATGAAGGTGTTTTCCGACGGGAAACGTGCCGGCTCCAGGAAGTGCAGCAGGCTGAACAGTTCCTCCACTGTGTTTTGAAGAGGAGTGCCCGTCAGGAGGACTTTGTGCTCCTGACAAAAACAGAAGCAAAGGCGTTGGAACCATTACACTTAATCACATGACATAAGACATGAACGACTTGGCCATATTGTATCGAGCAGCCTGAACGGCCCCTGTGGCAAGGGTGTCAGTGATTGGGTCATGTTATTGCTCTTAATGTTATCATTGTTGATTTGGTCATAGTATATTGAGCAGCCTGCACAGATGCACAAGTTTTGAAATAAATCGTGTGGGTAATCTGCGAAAGAGAGTCGGACAGCAGAGTTTTTGATGAATTCGTGATAAGGTCTGTTCATTCCGTTGTACCAGGAACGGACAACTTGCAGTCCAATTCATTTCTTTAAATAAGAATTCTTATAGCTGAGCAGTTGAAAGTTGCAATAATGTTCATAATGGCAAACTAGTGCACTAGATGGCAGACATTGCTCAGAATTGCATCCACCCCCCAAATGGTATTTGCGGCTGCTGGCTATGAAAGACAAGCTAAATTGCCACAACAACAGCGATATCAAAAGCAGACAAACAGCATTTTTGTGGGTCCCCCCCCACCCGAATTGTTGACAGTTTGTTGTTCGCACATGAAACTTTCCAAAATTTGTGCCCTGCAAAAACAAGCATATATTAATACGTTAGTAGTGTTAAAATGCATATGATGGTTTGTTGTGACAGACTTGTCATGTAGAGGAGACGCAAAGAGGATGAACTTTGCTGCACTCCACTGCACTTTGTTCGCACAGGTGACGTAACCAGCCCCCTTACTTTGGGGATTTTGAATGACGTGCAGGACAAACATGCGGTAGTAAAATCTTGGCTGGGAGTAGGAAAGTGGTTTGCTGTCCAGCAGTTTTGTGCCCTCTTTGAATGGGAAAAAAATTATGAAAGAGCACCCACAGGAGGAGAGGTGGAACCGCACAGTATGTGGTTATTTTTGGTTGGATTCAAAGATTTTGTACTTGAGGAGTGCATCCGAATCGACGTGACTTGTTCAACCGTAGTGTGTAGCTCATGAGGTGAAGAAAGTTACTATGGAAGTTAGGCCTACCAGGCTCATGAGCTTGAAGCCTTCCAGCAGCTTGCAGTTCTTGTTCTTGAGTCGGTGCGCCTCGTCAATGATGACACAGCGCCACTCGATGGCATTGAGCTCGGGGCAGCCCCCCAGGATCATCTCGAACGTGGTGATGACCGCCTGGAACTTGTAGGCGCCTCGCAACACGCGGCCCTTAACACAACAACAAAAGAACAGAGACAGGAGCAGTCAAACCTTTTTCGTTGAAAGCTAATTTGACACATTTCAATTCTATTTCGCCACAGGAGAGACTTAACCCCCCACCTATCCTCCTCCCACCCACAGGATTGCTTATTTGTCAGCACGTACGAGTAAGCATCGACTCACTCCGCCTCTGCTTTTGTTACCATCGCCTTGACAACGGGCCTCCGGAGGCCCACTCGATTATACATCAGCCTTCGCACAACAGACATGCCCGAGAGGCGCTGAAGGAGTGCTCCCACCCCCTTCGGAGGGTGCGCTGACATCACAGTGAGGTGGCGACTTTGCTCTGTATCTATTCTCCGAGATGCTAAGACATCACATGACTGACAATGTGGCAACTGAAATGCAGGACAAGTGCCAGTCTGAGGGGTGTCAGCATTATAATCTTTCTCCACTCTGGCCTGATCAAACAAAAATAAAATAAAATCCACACCTATGGACAATTCAATCTTCAATTAAACCAATATGTATGTTTTGAGAATGTGGGAGTGCTAGAGTACCTGGAGGAAATAACATACATGCACATGCGAACACCACGCACAAAGTCCTGAGATGTGAGCGCAAATCCGATCAACTGTGGGTGGGGGTTGATACATTTTCTCCCACACTCAGGTCAATTTCAGTGCTAACATCTTTGAAAGCTTGGCAGTTTTTGTGATAACTCAACCAGCAGTGGGTCAGACACTACCATTCACATTTCGTGTTCACACAATGTCGGGGGAGGGAATTCACTAGTCATCTCACTCCTTACAGTCACGGTTTTAAATCAAAACCAAAACGATCACCCAACATCAACTGGACAGCATACTAGCAAACAAAGTAACAACCAAAACCTGCTCATTATAGGGCGCCACGTCTATTTTGGAGAAGATTTGGGACTTTAAAGTGCGCCTTATTGTTGTGAATATACAGTATAAGTAGCAGATATTTTTATTTATTTACATTATACATATGATAAAATGCATAAAAAGTCCATTTGGTTACCATTTGCTTAAGGCAATACAGGTTTGTGTTTCAAGATTTTTTTAGTGTGTGTACCATTTCCCCCAAAAAATAAAAAAATAAATTAAGACTTCCTTCACACTTCTGATTTGCAAATATGTGTTAAAGCGCCACCTGTTGCTTTGTCATAGTGGAAATTAACCCGTATGTGAAGTGCTATGCTGACACTGCAGGAACAGGAATTGGAGGACAACTCAAAAGTCTGAGTCACTACAAAGATGATGAAGTTTGACACCATTAACCTGACTTTTCAAGGTTGTCAACCAACATATTTTTTTTTGTTTACGTTTCAGTGAAAAAGTTCCGGAAAAACTGGAAAACTGTTCATCTTCCCAGCCATGTGCCACGAAAGCGGCAGCCTTAAACAATATTCATGATTACCTGCGTGTCCCTGAAGTACATCTCGTACTGCTGCAGCATCTGCCTGCTGACAACGCTGCCGTGGTACACAATGACGTTCAGGTGTGTCCACGTGCGGAACTCGCGCTCCCAGTTGGCGATGGTGGACAGCGGGGCGATGATGAGGAAAGGCGCCTTGATGCCCACACGGTAGATCTCCTCCAGGAAGGTGATGGACTGGATTGTCTTCCCCAGGCCCATCTCGTCGGCCAGGATGCAGTTTCGCCTTTGGATGATGGGGAGAATGAAAGACCAGACGTTTGTCACCATGTCTTGTAGGCGTTTGATCCGGTTTTGGTTAGAAATGGTAACGGACTATTGAACTCTTTATCAATATGTCTTACCACTCTTTTGCCATCTCTTGATATATTTTAGCATAGTTTCGATTGTCATTCGAAATAGTACCTGACTACTCAGTGATATACAATCTGATATACCTTTTATTAAAACTCGTTCTAGCGCACTCTCACCATAAGTTGGCCTACCAACTGTTAGCATTGTTATCAATTGTCACTTGAATTATTAACCAAATAAATTGCCTCAAATTGCATCTTATTCATTGGCCTTACACTTGTTCTGCTCAGGATGCAGAATGTTAACATGCTGCTAACATTCTTTCTCTGCTCAGGTTGCTATCTTGATATATTGTAATAATAATAATAATAATCCATCAATCCATTATCTGAGCAGCCTCTCCTCATGAGGGTCGCGGCGGTGTTGGAGCCTATCCCAGCCATCCCACCCTGAACTGATTGCCAGCCAATTGAAAGGCACACAAAGACGAAACACCATCCGCACTCACAGCCATACTGAGGAGCAAATCTCTCGTGTCCAATGCATGTTTTTGGAATGTGGGAAGAAACCGGAGTCCCCGAAGAAAACCAACGTAGGCACGGGGAGAACATGTAAACTCCACACAGGAAGGCCAGAGACAGAATCGAACCCTACACCTCTGCACTGTGAGGCCATCGTGCTAACCAGTCGTTCGATAAAAATAATAACTGTGCTGCCCATAACAATAACAATAATAATAATAATAATGTGATTGAATAACAATTTAGAATCATAAAAGGAAACATGATAATCAGAAAAAGTGGCCTGCTTAACAAAGTGGGTGTAGGATTATTTCACTGTGTCAAGCACATAAAATACCACAACATATTAGAAGTTAAAAATAACAACAAAGCAAATGATATTAAAAGACTGAAGAACGAGAAGCGTAATCACAAGCTCCTTTGTGTAGCATTTACACCGCTATCCAGAGGATGGGGCTAACACACTGATTCCCATCGGCTGCTCGAGCGAGCCTTCCACTGCTGACAAATAGCTGTGCGTGGGCACGCAATAGTCCTGCACGCTCAAATGTAACACAAGCATAATGGAGTGTGCACTCCAGGTGTACTGTGCCGGCCTCCTTTTGTGAAAATGGAAAAGGCACGTTACGGAAATGTGGAAATGCGGCAGTACTTAAATGAGAGCAGCGACACTGCGCAGCAACGACCGACAGAAAATGAAATTCAATATTTATTATCAGACGTCTGAATCTATACGCACTGGCATAACTACATGAACCCTTGTTCCTATCTGGGGCCATTTCAGTTTTTATGAAGTCCTCTGAAGGCAATGCTAAATTCAAGAGAAATAAATGGAGCAATGATTGGAACAAATGTTTATTGTTATATACTGTGGAGGTTCCAATGTTTATGGGTTTGTTTATATAGCAGTTCGTTGGGGTTTATTTTGTTTTGAGAATGTGAATCGAATGGTCCTGGCCCACACTTACACGGCGGGGTTACACTATGCATAGTAGAAAAGTTTAGGCTATTTTATTTTGCAAAATATGAGTTAACATTTGTTATTAAGATAAGTTTTCCTCACAACTTTTAAGTGAATGGAAAAACTTTTGTCGCAAACCAAAACAGCAGCAACTCCCAAAGCACATAAACTGTCTTTTAAAGTGACTTCAAAGTGAAGTGAGAAGTTTTAATAAGTGCACATTGTAAAAAGACTTCCATTGTGTCAGTTTAAAGACTATCTAAAAAGATGCTCGGTACAGTTAGCAAAATGTTGCCACAGAATGTTTGGACTAGTCCTTATTTATGTTGCACGGAACTGACTGCTGGCTGCAAAAACAAAACCTTGAACCTTTTCTGTGTAAATGAATAATATTTGGTCTAACTTTCTGATTTTAAAGAACTGTTGCAAACCCAAAAAAAAAAAAAAACTGCAGGTACTACCGAAGAATGTAAATAGTCGCTCACATGAAACAAAGCGGGGGGACTTACTTCATATTAGGAACAAGTAACCTCCTTAATAGTAATAAAGATGATTTTATGTGACATGATGACATTAAAGACGATTAATTACGTGGTTACACCACAAATGTGGGGGAGCTATGAGACTTATTTTCACTATCTGAGGGATTTGGCTAAACACAACTTCATTGCAATTTTTCTTTAGAAATACACAATTTTTGATGTGATGAAAGTTGGTAACCAAAAGAGCAAGTTCTATCGAAGTCGCTTGAAACTGACCTGTTGTACCAGTTGAAGAGCAGCCAGTTGACTCCTTCCAGCTGGTAGTCCCTGAGGCTGTTGCCGTTCCTGTATTTCCGTGATTGCTCCCTCTTCTTCCACAGATTGGCCGGGGGCCTCTCCTACGGGCAACGCATTGCATCATACCATTTTTTAGTTTGGCTCGGCATAAAAATGCTCAAAGAAAGACGATTTAGAATGAGATGAGGGGACAACCAGTTGGAGTTGCATAAAAGACAACATATGTTAAAATACATCAACCTGTGCTAGGCAGATTATTTGTAATTCTAATAACAGAATTTGACAAATGATTGCATCCCGCTAACCGATATGGACAGCACAAGCCCAAAAACTATACCCCCCTTTAATGAATCTGGGTTGCGCTCCACTCACCACTCTGCGCGAGTCCGGCTTGGCTGCCTGCAGCTGCTCGAACTCCTCTATTTTGCTCTGATCCACGTCGTCCTTCAGCTCCCAGGTGCTGTCCTCGTACGGCAGCGAGCACCACTTCACCAGGTAGTAGACCACTTCCTGCCGGCAGACATGCGAGAGAGTGAGCGCTTTCATACTGGTGACAAAAGGCCCGCTGGGAAGCCCGTGAGTGTGGCCTTGGGGCACTTGTCAGGCACAAAAGACAGCGCTTGAGTAGACAAGATTTATGCCATAAAGATGTAGAAGCAGAAGATATGATTACCAAACAGATAAGGTAGCGGGAACATTTCTTATCGCAATCATGGACAGACAGCTCGATGGCTGATGTAGGTGTTGATGGGATTTTGCCGCAAATATTGAAAAGGTTTACCATTCACAACTATCCAACCATTCTCCAAGGAAATCACTCTTAACACACTCCACCCCATACGATAATCACTCAGGATACTGTTTCGAGACATTAAATAATTGCATATTTGCTGCCCTTTATTGCAGGGCACGGAAAAAGCTCAAATCAGCGATGAGAATGTCAATTTGGAAAATAGTCAGAAAAAGGCAATAGTTGGAGGAGGGTGTGATGTTTGGGCATTCTTCTAACTTGGATGCTAATGTGCTTATCAAATACACCAAACAGATAAAAGGCACATTAACTGAAGTAAATGGGCACAATTTAGCTCCAGCTAATGCTAAGATTAGCGCACGTCCATCAATAGCAGCAGCAGGAATTAAATTTAATCAATAAATGAACACTACATATAAAACGGCAACGCTACTCGCCACTCATGATCGACCCTGGAAAAGGCACGACCTTTTCCAAACAACACTATTCAGGAATCAACACCTTTGACGGGTTTTAAATCTCTTAACGCTGGCCCACTCTTTAATTGCTTTGCAACCTACTCATCCTGTGGCCCGCTCTCTCTTTCTCTTGCTCTCTCTTAAATTTGGCGTGCTTTATTGTACACGTTTACTGGATTTCATTTGGCACAGAGAACAGATTACACAAAATACAGAAATGTCAATAATTGTGTCAATAATGTCTATAAATATTTAAAACGGTATTAATAACCGTTTGAAATCTCACGGTTTACTGGTACACTGTAAACTGTTTCATCCCTACCAACATGTTTTTTTTTTATGAAAGGACTCACTTTACCTCTCCAGTGTCTTTGTCCTCGCAATAAGACACTTCGAGCACACGGTCCACCTCGACATAGTCCGGGTTGAAGAGCTCTTCTTCCATCTGGGAATCACAAGAGGGAGACAAAGGGAGCAAATCAACTCCAGTGCCTACTCGCCATCTGGAGTCAACAGGCATTCACAGATGTGCCCGCCTACACAGCCAGTGAAGATGCCTCTCAACCTACACACACTTGCTTCATACTGTAGTCGCAAGCACGCAGCAGGTAACACACACACACACACACATGCACGCATGCGCATTAGAGTGTACGTCGCCTTACGTCGGCGAAGAAGAGTGCCCGCTGCGCCTGTTTCATCTTGAAGCGTTTGATCTTCTGCTGGATCCTCTTGTCCTTTTCCAGCTGGCCCTCCGTGGCCCACTCGCAGTGGAGGTAGGAGCTATGCACGCACAAGCACACACAGCAGTTCTAATTAGTAATGAAGCAGGACGAACATTTCACATCAAGAGTTGCATGACCAAAATGATCCCAAAGAATGGTTTTGTCACATTAATCTTAATAGAGTTAAAGCAGCAATTAATTGGAATTAAAACAAACCTCAAATCAGAGTTTCCTAGCTGAGCTGAGCAATGTTTGGCGTCTCGATATTACATACATTTCAAACATTTAGATTTAACCCAATTAGGTTGGCGTGAAACCAACAAAAACATATTTGTTGGGCAGCAATAATAAAAAAAGGTTGTTTTTCAAAATAATATTTTAAACTAACAATTTACAGTACTCAATAGGGACGGACGGGTTTAAAAGAAAAATTATTGATTTGAATCAATTTTCCTTTTTCTAGCCCAATATCGATTCATAAATCGAAACTTTTAATAATGTCTTTTCCCCCCATAAATATACTTGACGTCATGCGCAATCTTGTATCAAAACAAAATGGCAGAAGCAGTGACGTCAGCGCCAACAAGCATGATGGCAGATGTACATCGTGTTTTGATTGGGTCACATTAAATAAAACGTACATGATTAATGTAACGACATTGGCGTCAATTCTTAATTCTTAATATTCATATTTTTACTAATGCAGCTAGTTACAGCAAGTAGTTTGTAATAATTGCAGCATTGGTTCTTCTGAGAATGTCTTCCATTTGAAAGGAAAATCTGTACTGCGTGAAATCTTAATTGAATCAAAAATCTATCAAAGTGAATCGTGAATTGAAAATGGAATCGGGCCTTTGTGCATCAAATCAAACCCATTTTGGAAATTTGAATCACCATCACTACTACTCAAGTGTCGAGGACAAAAAAAAAAAATACTTACTAGTTTTTGTACTTGACAAAAAACTCTTCCACTTCAACCAGCACCCCAGGAGAAACCTACACACGTTATAAAGAAAGAAGAAATAAAGCTGCAATTTACCACACTGATGACAGACATCAAAGCGGATCAAGAGGGAAAGAGTGATGCGTTACCTCCTTCTTGACGACACGAGAGGACATGATTTTGTCCACGACAGCCGCGTCTTCTTCACTGGGGTTTTCCTACAGACGGAGATGAGAGAAAACATTGATGATTAGTGCTTGGAGAAGGCTTCTTAGAGAGTTTGTTTTTATATTGCGAATCTGCGCTTGCAGGCGACCATAACTCACACAGGTCATAAAAAGCCCTCGGGTGAAATTGTGATTTTGGACTATTAATAATTGATGGAGGCTGTAACATTGTGCCTTGGAATTAAGCTCTTATTAAAAGGAGCGACTCCCGAAAGAATTAGTTGACTCGCTTTTGGCAATTCCCTCAATTTTCCTCACTTCTTCCTCTAAACCTTGTCATCAATGCGAGTTGTTTTACTTGAGCTTTATCGAATCTTCTAGGGCTAGTAACTTTTTTTTTTTTTTTTAACACTTGAAAGCTAATTAAGAATGTCAAAAAATGTGACGCGTTAGGTCGACTCGCCTTCAGCAATCCCCTCTCCTGACATTCTACGCCACATGCCAAAAGCTTGCGTTGTTTGACTTTGACTCTTGTATGACAGTTAAAATGTTTACTTGCCAGAAATCGTCTCTCATCACTTTCTACGACACGTGACATCAACTAGTGATTAGTGTACTTGCCTTCAGTCTCACACTACAGTCGAGAAGTTGACTTATTTTTACACTTGGATGATAGCTCCAAATGTGAAACCGCATGATTGCACAATGATAGACGTCGCAATTACTCACAACAAAGAGCTGCACCGCAGGCTGCTTGGACGCCACCGTGTTGGCCTTCTTGGCTTTGACCATCACCTTGCCGTCCTCGTCTGACAGCCTGGCCTCCAGCTCCTCGGCGTACTTCTTCCTCTTCACCTGCCGATTAGAGCGTCTCTTCTGGAACGTGAGGAGACAAAAAACAAATTATGCTAACGGTTAGCATCTTGGAATTTGAATGAATTCACATTTGAAAATAGTAACAGTATGCAATGCCCTTATCTGTCTGCCTTTCTTTCTCTACGGAGATTGCCACCTTGCTATATGTTAGAACGCCAGCTGTTCGCATGTTAGCATTTACAAGAGTTACAAGTTACAAATCTAGCAGTTTTTTCTTCTACTTGTTTGACAATTTTACTTTAAAATTTGCCTGCCGTTCCAAAAGACGACAGTTTGACCCCGGAACAGCTTATTCTGTGGATCAGCATCCCGGAATGGAACTCCAGAGGTTTCACTGCATATAATAAACAAAATAATGACTAGCAACGCTGATATTTTTGTTTGTCACAATGACGCTTTTAAGTATATGACATCATGGCTTCTCATCATCCCCAAGTTACTATGAATAAACAATAAATGTGACAAAAAATATACTTCTGTTCAGTTCCTTCCTGACTGTGATATTTATAAATAACATAGAGCGGGTGACTGCTATGCGCATCAATATACAATACCCAGCTCATAATATGTTGTTAATGAAAAAAAATGGCATTGAGACAAAGTTAATTAGGTTGG
The DNA here is from genome assembly GCF_059441095.1 of Idiotropiscis lumnitzeri. Classification (NCBI taxonomy): domain Eukaryota; kingdom Metazoa; phylum Chordata; class Actinopteri; order Syngnathiformes; family Syngnathidae; genus Idiotropiscis; species Idiotropiscis lumnitzeri. The sequence continues at coordinate 14,586,100 of NC_142395.1, read as the reverse complement.
CGAAACAATCACATTCCTCAATGGAAATCCTCACATTCCCAACTAAACTGACAGGAAGTCAAAAACGTCACCGATTGTGATCTCATGCAATCCACAATGATACCAACATTTTATTGGACAATAACATGAATAATGACTTTATTTTATTTTTTGTGGTTGGGCACATTGCGTGCAGTGTGTGAGAAGTTGTGTTTTGTTAAGGAGGAAGTCATGAAAGGAATATGACACCACCTCATGTTGCAAAACTCCGCATTTGAATCAGAATTTTTTTCATTCTTGGGCTAATGTGACAAAAGTTGAAGAAAAATGCATTATTGAGACTGCATGGTCATTGCATCGGTTATTTAATTTAAAAAAAAAATGCTGAACATCCAAAAAAACATTCCACTGTCAGCACATTCTTTTTGCTGTTGTGAGAATGTGGTGTCCTTCTTTAGACCTCTTTGATGGCATCAAAAGAGATCAGAATGTGCACTCAAGAGCGCCATCTACTGAGAGGTGTGCACATGCTGACAAGCAGGCTTCATTTGAGCATATTTGCCCATTTGGTTTCCAAGTCATCATAAGCCTGACTAGTGGATGTCGCTGAAAGAATAATATGAGTTATTATCCTGTGGCGCTGGGTGCTTTCAGAGTGATTTTTTCCTTCCTGAACCGGTCATAAAACAGTCAAACCCGACTATCGTAAATGTTAAATCTGTTTCATATCTACCATGGCAAGTCCTTATGCGTGCTGAGTTGTTGTTTTCTTTTTTTCCAAAGTGTCTGGTGCGTCACATTTAAAAATGGTTAAGATGTTAAACTGGCTTGTTTGCACCCGCTTTAGGTGAAATACATTTTAAGAGAAAGGCAATTGTCAGACGTCAAAAAGCGGCAACTTAATTTGGTCACTTATGTCCTTCAAGCGTCACATTAACATGCCACATTAACTGAAAAGGGAACTAAACACATTTTGGATTTTCAAAATTAAGAGTAACAATGACGACATTTTCAAAGGTTGTTAGTCATAGTTGCTTTGGTTGGGAAGTTCACCCAACAAGCAAGTGCATTTTCTCCCTTTTCACAGACCACTAAGGTGGAAATGCTCACACCAGGTGCAAATTTTAGATTTTTTCATAGTTGGAATCCAAAATAGTGTTTTGAAACAACTAGACAAAAAAAATGCTTTAGACAGAAAACTCATTCAAAGCCATATTGGGAGGGCTTAAGTAACTCAACTGACTCCACAAACGACCTGGTTCCTATATTCCATAAAATCATGTGATCTATTTAGACAGAATTTGTACAAATTCAAGTCCAAATGGATGCCTGTCTTTTTGAAATCATAATACTGGTTCCTACCGAGTCTCGAGAAGCGTGTCGAGGTGGAGGGTCCTCGTCTGACTCCTCCTCGGAGGAGACGGGCTTTCGTTTCTTCTTCTTCCCAATCTTGATGACAATTTTCCTGTGGGAGGAAAAACAACAACAATCTTTTTAGTTCATGGGGAAAAAGTAAAATCCCATTGACATGCTAATGAAAAATTAGCAGCGACTCCCGCAGAAATGAGTCATATAACTTTCTAGAGCTCAATCGCAACTTGCTTCTGCGACTCTTATCTCACTAAGTGTGTACGCGGCAAGCACGGCACAACACTGCCTCGAAGAGGACAACGCGTGGACGGCACGAACTGCTGTTTCACATTTTTTTATTGCAGTTATTTCAATACATTCTTATTTTACTTTATTCAATTATTCTCTAATTGTTCTTTCAAGATTCATTTTAAGTACTGTTTTAAGGATTCAAGGATTATTTTATTGTACCAACATTCATACAATGACATAGCACGGAATACGACACCCGAAGTAGCAGGTTCGACCAGAAAGTCCCAAGACTTGTAAAAATAAAAGTAGAACAACCAAATAAGATGAAATAAATACATGACAAAGAGATAAGGGAGATGCTTATTCGTGGGTTGAATGTGTGCAAAGATGCAATGCAGCAAAAAAAGGTGTGGATGCACCAAATTGTGGCTGCAGCAGAATGAAATTGCAAGAGGATCAAATTTCACCTGATATTTACAAGGTCATTTTATTCTTGACGAACAGAATCGAGTGTTCAAGAATAAAGTGCTCCAACGTGCAGGGATGAATGAGCATAATGGTAGTTTTGCGTATTTGAGTTTTGGTATTTCAATAAATAATGGGTTTTGAAATTGATAATCCTTTTTAATATTGATCAATTATATATGTATATTAATTTATTAATTTAACCAAAATTATTATTATAATTATTATTATTATAAATGATAAGAATTGCTTAGCCCGACTATAAGATGGCAGTGAACTCAACTTACTTTACAATCAACAGCACTTTGGAAAATGGTGAACAAGGGGGAAAAAAACAAGGCTTCAAGCTGTGTAACGACACTCTCAGTTGACATTTACAGTAAAAATAATCCTAAAATACATTGAATTAAACATTATGTATTTAAAACAACCGCATAGCTTTATCATCTAAATGTTCACTCAGCTTTAAGTCCCTGTAAAGTGGCAACAAAAATTTGACACACTGCAGAAAAGAGAGCTGATAGCAAGCCTGTCAAAGATGACTTAATTATAATGAAAAAAATCCCCATGTATAGGAAATCAAGTTTCATAATGGTGAAGAACTAAGATGTTCTCTCAACTTTTAGACAGTTGACAGACATCTGAGCACATACTGTACTTCCTGCGAGTCAAAAAGCCCACATAGTTTTCCGTTTCAACATTTCACGGCAAACCAATTTGCATAAAAGACAAAACACTTGGGCATTTAAATAACGACACAAGGCTGTTCCATCCAGAGAAAATGCATTTTTCGGGTTGCAGGCACGACTTGCTAGCAAACTGCACAATAGTATGGTCTAAAAAAAAGTTTGTATAATTAATGAACTGGAAATTTCACCGGACAGTGACTGAAGGAATGACTGCACTCTGTATTTACTGTATATCAGCAACAAGACAAGCAGCTGCCATAATTGAATCCTTTTGTTTTGTCGTAATTTTATTTTTTTATTATTTTATTTTTTTTACATTTTCGATAGGCGACACTCAAAAAAAAAGGCAAAATCTTCCACAGCCATCGCCCAATTTCAACATTTTTAGTACACTGTACTCAGGTTCAAGTAACACATTCCAATCAGACTGTGATTTTTGTGAGCTCTTGTCTCCTTGTTCAATTAATGTATTTAGAAACAACCCACAAAAATCAACCAAGGACTCCTGGCAGCATTGTTCTGCTCAGCACATCAGAACTTGAAAAGACATTTCTGAACATTTACATCTAAATTTAGTCACACATAAACATTGACTATCTTGGGTCTCTGCATTCTGAAAGTATCTCTTCCTTCAGCTGCACAGCTGTGAGCCATTAAAATACAAACAAAGGCAGCAGCAAATTTGACTTCATATGTGAAGTCTCACCTCACATTCAATTTACCTCGTCCATCTGCAGACTTAATGTATGGGAGTGTGACAGAAATGGCAGAACGATACCACTATGTGTGGCCAGGAGTAGGTGAGCAAAGCGAAGGCGTTGATGCAGCGAGGTCACCGAGGGCTGTTTGAGAAGCGTAACTGCAACGTCACGTCAGTACTCAGTATGGGCGGGGGGGCCAAAAGGATTCCCATGCTAGCCGGTAGCTGCTCTAGTTAATATCTCACAAAATCTTACGGCCGAGCGCCACAAGTGGGTTTTGATGATGACCAAGGACCAATAAAGAAGACTTGGCAGCAAATATGTGTCTCTGTCCTGACTGCTCAGTACATCATGGCTAAGTTCAGCAATTATTACAGAATGGACAACTCAAAGTGAGCTGCATTAATGCAAGGTCATTCACCTCTTCACTTCATTGTCGCTACTGTTTTTATATCTCATTGTCAGTTGTTGACTTTTGGCCTCTTCAGAATTTTCAAGCTGAAGGAAGTCAAATATGCGCTTTCAACCCACAATGTCCCGTTCGGGTTAAGTGTGGTGTGTATAATACTTGCTGGATGGTGACAACAGGGGGAGAAGTGAGAGTCAAACAACACACTAAAGAGAAGTCCCGCCTTTTCCTTTATGGAACTCCCATAAACACAGTTGGGTGTAAAAGCCAGAAAAATTAAGGTCATTTAAGGTGGAAAAGTGCAGTTGTTTTGCAGGTAGTGTCAACAGTCATTCCCAAACACAGTGCTGATGCACATTAATGTGCCGCAAGATAAAAGTGTCAAACCGCACTTCTCAAGGGTTGTGATGCTGCATGTTTTAGATGTTTCTCTAGTATTACTTGTGCAAGATTTAAAAAATTCTAAGGACTGGGAAGTAAATACAGGGTACAGTTTTCAGTTTGAAGAGTCCAACGACTTTGACAAGAGTAGGTGAGCCATTCGAGCCAAAGCCACACAAACTCAACTCCGCAGAGCAGTGTTTTTATTGGCTGCCGCTTGATGATGTCGCTTGTGCGCGACAATATTTCAGAGGACGTGCCAACCAAACCAAACCCAAAAGGCCGATGCATTCAATTAATTGCCAAAGACGAAAACAAAGGACATTCATGCTATATTTATAGTTCTAGTTAGTCTGTTTGTTTTTTTATTTCATTAACGAAATATTTTTTTCGATTTTCTTTTCAGTAATTTTTGCTCACCAAAATAAATGATAAGAATTACAGTTATTTTTAGTTATTTTCTAATCATAAAATGTAGCTTCTGTGATTTCTTTTTTTTAATCATTTTTGCCTTTATTTTATTTTATCATCAAATTTTTTTTTCCGATTTAGGTTCAGAAGTTTTTGTTCACCAATATAACCCTGGTTTCCACTTGTTGCCATTCATACAACTAAAATGATTGCTTTGTGTTCAACTAAACAGGCACATTTGTCACCTTCCAAGTACGTTTGTGATTTGTGATCATTATTCCAGTATATACACTTTTTGTGACAATTTTGTTTGGTGGTGTGCCATATCCCATATTTTCTTTTACGTAGACATGCCTTGGTTGGAAAAAGGCTGTGAAACATGAAAATACCTGCTTTTAAAAAAGGGAAAGACAACGGCAAGCTTTTCACCCCCTCTAGTGAGTGTGCGTGCCTGTGTGTGTGTGCGCATGTGTGTATGATGGGGGTGGATGCTGTGGGTTAATTGCACTGTGTCGCCACACTTCAACAGGAACAAAAAGCCTAACAGTGGAGAAAAATGTGAACCCGCCTGTTCTTTTTGTTGTTTGTCATGCCTCTTGTTTGTAAACAGCAAAACAGAAATTCTTATTGCAGGTGACACATTTTTGCTCTTTCACCTTGCAAGCCAAGGTCATGGGAATCACTCAAGAATATGTTCACTGGATGTATTATCGGGTTATGGGAAGTGTGAGAAAAAGCCTATTCCTGCAGCGGTGCAGTGCTATAAAGAGCTACCTCCTCTTTCTGCCGGCCCCTCCCCTTCCCTCCCGTTCCCTTCCCTTCGCTTCCCTTCCCCCTCCTCCCGTGCTCATGATATTACATTTCACAAACCCTCTGACAATGCCACATTATGGTTGCCACGCAACATGCCCTTGAGAGCCGGGGTTTGCAGCCCTGCCGGTGACATCACTTCCTGTACAAAAGGCAACACCGGCGCGTGCCTGTCCGCGGGCCGCTGACAGAGAGCGGTGAGAAATGTGCCAAGTCAGGGTGACACCAAAAGTCTACCAGCTGTGACACTCGCAAAGGTTGCAGAGAATCAAACTAAACAAAAGGTTCCTGGTGGAATAACAGTGTTGTCGTGCACAGGCTCGGCAGATTAAAGAAGACAGAACATGGCTGAAGGGGTTTTGATGCCCACATGGCAGTGGTGCCAAGTAAATACTAGCAGATTGGTCATCTTGACTATACTTGATTAATTTCGGATGACTTTTTAACATAAATCTCTACAGAGACGCCTGTACTTTCAACTCCTTATGTCGTCAAAATAGGCACATTACTTTTTCCAGTGACAACAAAATGTGAACTAAAGAGCAGGAATGTTAACCGCGATTGAATTCTTGATTGTTTGATGAATTGTGAGCTCGGGGACAGCAGCAGCAGTAGGGAAGAACGTGAGCCAAGGATCATTGACAACAATGACCCAAAAGATTCAGGGGAGGAAAATATTCCCCACGTTCACATTGTAGGACCTTGCAAAGACACACCGCGCTGTTGGACAAATGAAGTTTTCCTTTAATTACAATGTTTTTATGACCATGAGAAGTCAAAAATCCCATTTAAATTGCCAAGGCTTAATCTGTACTTTTATTTATACAGGGAGTAATTTCACCGCATAGAAAAACCTTGACATACTGGAAAGGCGTGAAATAGCTGGCAGTGAAGCGATGATCTGGCACTGGCGTGCAAGTTCAGTTTATCACCTCTGTAGCATTTGCGACTAGCTTTGATGACACAGCTGTCCGACAGGCTACGGCTAGTGTTGTGATTAGCAATTAGTCCAGAATGAGATCCCGTATTCACACTCAGTCTGCTCCAGATTTTTTGTATGGTCAAATTAATCGATTCTTTGACCAGCGAGGGGAAGTGATTGTCAAATACAAGGGGTCCTCTTTCCACATAAAAGAGCTTAATTGCTACAGCGGCAACATTACTCGCATTTGTACAAATGCCTGAATTTGGTGTGGTCTATCACTAAGCTACGCTAATTCTAAGTCATAATTCCAGTAAATATTTGTCAGAAAAAAAAAAGGTGTCAAACTCAAGGCCAAGGGGCCAGATCTGGCCAGAGACCTCATTTTATGTGGCCTGCAAAGGGCAAAAAAGGTGCGTCAACTAGAACAAACAATTACTCACTGGCTTCTGATTTCAAAACCGGCTTTCCATCAATTTGTTGTGTGTATGTGACAACGTAAAGTGATCATACATTTTTATGGGTTCACAGTCATAACGGCCCTCTGGGGGAAACCATAACTACGATGTTGATCACCCACAAAAATTAGTTTGACACCCCTGGTCTAGGCCATTAATAAATATACAATCTCTATCGACTGCATGTGTGGCAAAGAGAAGGTTGGGATTGCATTCCCCTGTGATATTTGTATGGAAAATGTTTCTAGGACAAGCATTTAAGACAGTCAACGGAAAAACAGTAATGGTGTCTTGTGAAATAAGACGGAAAATGGAGTGCACCACTCGGCTGCAACCAGCAGAAGCACTGTTTATTCAACAACGTGACGATGACGTGAGCTACGGGACGTTGTTCCACACAGACCTTTTCTGTGGCAACTCCGCCATATCAATTGGGTACCCTCAATGAATCAAAAAGCAACGAATTAATCAATTAATTGACTGTTAAGTCGGTGCCAAATCCATGATTAGAACATAGTGGGAGTTTCTCTGTGACTCTCAAATCTAGTGCTCAATATTTTCAGCCCTTCAACAAAATCATAGAATAAGACAATTAAAAAGAAATGGACTCATTTGTATATAAACACCAAACTAATCTTATGTGTAGTTAAACAAGCAGGAGGCCAGCTCTTGAAATATTTTTTGGGGGAAGCACTGAAGGGCTAAAATGTCCAACATACTGCGACAACGCGGGGAGCTCATGGTCCACTGCCATTTTTTTTTTTTGACCTGGTCACATCAGCTCCTTGCTCTTACCCACATCTCAACTCTGACAACCTTTTATTTTCCAACTGGAGTCATGCCCTTTCATTCCCGGCAACCTGCATTCTCATTCTGATCTATTTTGACAGTGTAGATTGATTCTTTCGTTTGCAGCCATACATTTACTTCCTTTAAAGGTCCTTCGTCTACCTTGTGGAAACACAAATAACTACATTACTCAAACGTGTGTGGTGAATATTTTTTTTTTGGTGAACTCACCAAGCCTTGTTCCTCCTAAAAACCCAATAATGTCTTGAAAAGTTGTGATCTACACTTCTCCCTTGCTCTCTCTCAAAAACAAACAAACTGATTTTGCATGTATCAGTGTCGTGACGAGACTGTATATTTGTCTTGGAATAAGATGAAAATAACATTTGAGGCAGAACTCCTGTTCGTTCGGCAGGAAGATGTTTATGTGACAAGCTCCAACGATGCACACAAAGTGGTGGCAACCATTTTGCCTTTTAAACCAGCCAATAGAAACATTTCTCAGGTGTCATGTGACAAGACTGATCTCCAAGTTGCTTCTGGAGTTAGATTCTATGCATAGTTTCTATTTTCATCTGGAAAATATGTTTTTTCATTCATGGGCGAATTGGGCACAATTTGGTCACTAGTATGGAACTGTGGCTTCAAGATTTGATTAATCAACAGTCAGACGCAAAACGCAAAGCACTACGAGCAGTGAAAAATAAAATAAGGCCCTGTATTGTTTTGTCATACATCGATAAACCTTTCAGATGAAAAATGGATACTGCACTCGCTCCGACGCACATACACCAACATGTAGCATGCGCACACCCTGCAGAAGATTAACGGACAAATATCTAAAAAAGCGAAGCGAAGAAAGAAATGTACTGGAAGATAAGGCAGCAATATTGTAGTATAGTATGCTGTAGAATATAGGCTCCACTTACGTCTCCATTTTCTATCACGTAATTGAACTCGCATGCACCATTTTGTGTTGGATTTTTCCCACTACTCTGTGCGCTTTGAAGCATCAGCATGTTTAGGAAACAGGCCGGCACACAGGAAACATTTCAACAGCTCCGAGCATGATGGAAGAAGCATATTTATAATCAGGGTGGATGGGTGTGTGAGTGTGTGTTTGCGTGTGCGGGTGGAGGGGGCGTGGGGGGGCATTGAGGAGGGAGGCGGGGGCACAATGCTCTCATCTGATAATTATACGCCGTTATTTTACAGCACGTTGCGTGCGTGGAAAATCAAAGTTGCAGCCTCCGGTGAGCTGAGCTATATATATAAAAAAATGCTCATTTTGGTCTGACAGTGGGCCATTATCTGGAGCGCTTCTCCTCACACGGGTCGCGGGGGGTGCTGGAGCCTATCCCAGCTGTCATCGGGCAGTAGGCGGGGTACACCCTGAACTGGTTGCCAGCCAATCGCAGGGCATATATAGACGAATATTCATCCGCGCTCACATTCACACACAGTGGCAATTTAGAGTGACCAATCAATTTGCAATGCATGTTTTTGGAATGTGGGAGGAAACCGATTTTTTTTTTTATTTGGTGTCTATAAAAATGCAGTGTTTATAAAGTGCAGTCTACGTTTACATATAGTTCTTTCATAAAACATGAAAAGTTATTTGCATTATTGTTGCAATCTGACTGATTTACCGTCTTCTGTTTATGCCACGGTTTTGGTTTGGTAGGTTCAGTGAAGTTGTTGTCGCGAAAGTTAAAAGATTACAAGTCAAAGTGCTTAGTAATATTGATTGTTCATTTGCCTTTATTTTAGCATAATTCCAACTAAAAAGACAAAAACATTTATATATATTAAATCTGTTGTTTATTGTGATACTTTACTTACTGTAATTAATGTATTGCTGGTTTTTGTGAAAAAAAATATATAATCTTGAAAAAAATAATCCCATCGCAATAGGGAAGTTAAATTTCAAATTTTTCAGTTATTTTAGTACAAAGCACACACATTCATGTTAGTTGGAGTCCCGCTTTAAGTTTCCCAGAATTATTTATTTATTCTTTTTTTTTTTTTTGCAAAAACAACTGCTGACATGACAAACCCAATGTTGTGACAGCCGGGACATTCCATCTCCATGGACAAGTGAGGTTGCGATAACAAGCACATTTGAAACTTCAACTGACTTCAATTGAATTAGCGTCATGTGTGAGCACATGCGATCTTCCTGAGCATTACGAGTGGAAAATGCCGCCCGCTGAAGACGAGGCAGCGCACACCCTCCACCGAAATGCTTTCATATTTGATGGGGAGAGCCTGGATGGTGCGTGCCAACATTCAGGACTCTCCTCCAGGGCCGCTTGTCATCATCCTTGCAGGCTGTCTTCATTAGCGAAAGCACGTTGGCGCAGCAGCCAATCTTGACGAGCAAGGACGCTGCCGCCACTCAATCATAGCTTCGGGATGTCAGCGGTGATGCAACGACGAGACCTTGACCTTTTCCAGAACACATTTCAAAATACGCTTGTCCCGAGGCACTCATGCATGCCATGTTAGGCTAAAACTTCCTTCCTTTTTTCCTTTGTCTTATCGCAACATTAATTACCTGTGACCGAAGCAAGTCTGAATTTTGATGTCACAACATTATAAACTAACTTCACATCTGAAGTAGTCATAGATGCTGCAACTCCCCAAACAAAATCAGGTCATTTGGCAACAGACAAGGCCCTGGGGTTATTGCGGTTTTTTATTATTATTATTATTATTATCCCAACCTTTTTATTGCTTCAATAGGCCATACTGTTGAAAGCATGCATATAACATTCCAATGATTACTTTGGTAAAAACTAAATGAAAAGATGCAGAAAACTTTGAAAAACTCAATAGTTCTATAAGCCGGGTCCACCCACTGGCCATTTGAACTTACGGCGTGTGTGAGGTCACTGGCCCAAGTATTGGTCGCTCTATTTTGGTTTTATTAAAGGAGAAACAAAATGAATCCAAAGAAAAACCACGAGTGAGCACATTTCACAGCCAAAAACTCAGATGCGGCTCGATGATGTCATAGTCGCCTTCGTCATGATTTCACCGTCGCACTGGCCCCGCCCTGAAGATTTTCAAAGCGTAATGCTAAATTCATGATTATGAGTATCAATTCGAAAAACCGCTTATTGCGACATGGATATTTAACATATTATAATGTGTACAAATGGTGCCCCATACACTTTAATGAACAAGTCTGTAAAGGAAAAGCTTTGCCTCAGTTCTATACTTTGGATCACAAACAATCTTGGTATTGACACGGATGGTTGAGTTGTACTTTTTCCTCGTGATAGGGTAAAACCTCATTTGCTTTGCAAATACTCCATCTTTTGTTTTTGAATTAGCCCCCAGTATGGCGGCAACACAAGCAAAGCTGTTATTACTTTTAAAATGATACGGAAAAAGCCAAAAATAAGGATGTTGGTTTGTGCCCTCCCTCGATGCCCAGTTTTGCATCAGTACGAATGTAAAAGTTGGATCCGGTCTAAATTGACGAGTTATACCTGGAGAATGAGGCTCAAGACAAATGATTTTCTCTCGATTTACTTACACACAACAATGTCACTCATAGTGCTACGATTGTGTAGGGGTTACCAAGCAACATTGTTGAATAATGATTCGTCGACGGACAAATGACAGGCTACAATGGAATTAATTGGCAATGAAGGAAACAAAAATCAAAGCCAGTTATGTTAAGAGTTACTCTCCTTGAGGTTGCTGCCTGATACCATTTCACGGTTATAACATTCATTACTCAACTGCCAAATTACAGTCGGTCACTTTTTTTTTAGGTTTTGTGGCGGTTGTCATTTGGCCCAACAAAAACACTCTTTACCTGATCCGAAGTGCTGTTACAAACTAAACTGAACCACCCCCAAACGAGATTGACACGCAGCGCTTCTAAAATCAATCAGCAACAGAATGGTGCCGCTTCCAAGCAGTGACACGATGAGTGGAAGCGTCACAAGTCATTTGCGTGTGTGACAAATCGCCAACACGGCGTCTATGCGCCTTAAATGCAACATTTCGCACACTCCCACTAGGCGCTTGTACATCTGAACTTGCCATCAGCTCACAGCGAGAGCCACTCACAAGTGGATAAGGATATGACCAGACCATCACTATGGCTTAATTCACCGCAACATAGGGTGCCATTTCCAATAAATGCTGTAAAATAGAATAAAAAAAAAAATGGGTACAATGCCGTGATGTAATAATGACTGTTACACAAGGAGGCCTCGGAACAGTAAGCTCCATTCGCAGGCTGTGCTCTTTCCTAATGTAGGCCATGCATGGTTACGCTGACTAAAAAATAGGTTACGCAGCTCATTACCCCGCAACAAGGACGCTTAGCGGTGCTACCTTTTGAAAGACAGAAATTAGACCAATTGGGAATACATTTGATTAAACGGTTGGTTCGTCGACTCCACTGCAGGTTGTTGTGGAGGGAAAGCACTTAAACTACCTAATCTAACAATATTCTGCCACAAAGATAAATCAGATGATCAAATAGAGCTATTTTTGAAAATTTAAAGAAAACGTGGCTAAAGCGGTGCCATTAAATTAGCATGCCAGCAAACCAGATAAAACGGACTCGCTGAGGCTCGTGACGCATATTCGCTTTGACTAATCAACACGAGCGAATGCGACATAAATTACTCTTAAAAAGAGATTTTTTTTTTTTAATCATCTTTACCACATTCATTCATTTATACATTCATGTGCTGCAACCGCCCACACATCTGTACTGGCTGTTGTTGCAATGGAAATGTGCGTGGCGTGGCCCTGGACTGCGCAATTAATCGAAATTCAGTTACGATTAGTACACTGAACTATTACAAAATTGGCATAATTTAAAAAAAACAAATGATTATATACACACACACATTACATACATACATATATATATTAGTGTTGTCAAGTGATTATTTTTTTAACTAATTAATCACCAAAAATTCCATGATTAATCATGATTATTATTTTTCAACTACTATTTTTTGCAAAGCTTATAACAGATATTTACTTGAATAATATCGTGGAATTGATGCAAAATCACCAAATATGAAGTATATTTAATTCAAAGACTGTTCTAATAGCTTTCTTGGATTCTTGAATACGATGTAAATGGAGACATCTTTGCAGACATTTATTTTCGAAACATTTCTCAAAACTGCCCACAAGCGCCACACTGCAGTAGTGTTGGTTTGCAAGGCCCAGTGGTAACTTAAACACAGTGTTTTGTTCTGAGACGTGCTAAAGACAGCAAATATGGCACAATATCTGCAAAGAATGCAAATAATTTTTTAAGTTAATCAAACTGAGTGAACCGAGTTAAAATATTTAACTGAGTTTCATATATATATATATATATATATATATATATATATATATATATATATATATATATATATATATATATATATAAAATTTTGCTAAAATTTAACTTATTTTACAATGTCTAATACTATAGTTCGTATACCTGAGATCAAAATTTGAGCATTCTATTGAAATTGTTTATTTAAACGTGACAACACATCTATGGCAATTTATAAGTGTATATAGTAAGTAAACTCCAATGCACCGTTTTAATATACAAGGAAACCACATTAGAATTTATACAAACCCAAACCCAAAAGGAACTTACATAATTATAGTCTTTCAAATAATTTGATTTTCTTTAATGTTATTTTTTTCCCACCCAATAAATAATAATTTGAATAATCATGATTTCACTTAAAACTACAATAATCGTGATTGTTTTCTTCATAATCGAGCAGCCATAGTGTAGCCTACAACAATTCAACACCACAATAACAACAGAAAAGAAAGATGGGATGGCAAATGACACTTGCTTCCATATACGGGGCAGTGTGGTGTCACTTTTGAATGCAGCTTTTGTTTGCACCTGGGCCTTTTCTGATGGCCCGTGCCTGGTCTATTGTCACGGCACGCAGTAAAAGTCTGAACTTTGAGCTCCCGTAAACCATGAACTCTGGAAAAACACCACTAACAATCTCATCTTCAATCCAAATCTCCATATACCATACCACGACTGACGGGTAGGTTTGTATACAATCTATTGAAACTCAGCTATAAGCTAGCTTTTTATCAAAAACTACCACCACCAAGCTGTTCACAGTCATCGCTGGGACTGCAAAGCAATCTGGCAGCTTGTCAGATATAAACAGAGCGCTCTTGAAAAAACAAAACAAAACAAAACAAAAAAAAAAAAACTGATTATACACTGTTCTACGCCACGCTCATTTCATCCAACAAAGCTCCCATTTTTCACACTCATTACAGGCTAGGACTGTTGCTCCACACCGTATATAAATCAAGCAGAAAAAGAGAGCCGTTCGATATTGTCTCAACGATAAATCCGGTGGAAAAGTAGCGATAAGTGGCATATCAGAGTTGACGCGTAAATGCGACCGCCGAGATGGCAGGCACTGTTGACACTTGCAGTATGCTGTGTACACAGCAAGGCAGCATTATGGTGGACAGCACCACTTAAGCTTTTTGCACACAGATTGCACCGAATTTCATCCACAACCCAAAGCATCATGCACTATAAATTTCTTTTTGCATTAAAAATGAATTATTTTCACAGTCATAATGAACTTGCGGCCCACGATAATGAATTTGACACCCCTGGGGTGTGTGGGTATTATATATTATATATATATCCGATCCGCGACAAAACAGCATGTTGTTCAGGCTAAGGCAACATGATTAGTCCGCAGCAGAAGAAGTTGAAAACCTTATGGATCAACTTAAGTTGTATGTATGGGAGCATTTTGGCAACTTTGGGTGACACTAGACCTCAAATGAATGAGAAAGGAATTTTTTTTTCTGTCTCTTGTCCCACAACGGCATTCAGACAGATGTGTCAAGGAAGCGGCAAACAAAGACGCCGCCTACGCAAAGGCGAACATAATAATACATTAGGTCATTGATGTCAACGTAATAGCCTTAGTCGACTTTTATTTGAAGTTCGCTCGCATCGTGGCGTAACGGCTAACTTAATTTCTGTTTTGGATATTTTCGCCTTAATTTATCGTAGTTATAATTGACATTACGTAGTTGTCACCAACACCAACATAACGCCATCCCGAAATCTTATTCAGTCGCTAATTTAGGACGTTAACAAACTGCTTGTTAATTTACACCGTCTCACACAGTCTCGGGCGTTAAAGGCTAGCAGCATTAACAACAAACTCCTGGTTGGTAGTTCTACAGCTGTTCCTTGGCTTACTCTTTTTTTTTTTTTAAATACTTTTCCAATATTGTGGACCGGGATTACTTTGTAATGCACTCTCCATGTTGAAAGGAAGGGAACGTGTAATTCCGTAAATACAGAGGTGAGGCTACATTAATGTCTTGCTCGCAGCTAGAAAATCACATACTGCACCTTTAAGAAATGGAATTGGATTGTGTTTCTACCTTTATGTTAGAGTCACAAGAGTAAAAGATGAGAAGCACATACCCGATCTTGGGCTTCTGCTTGGATGCGGAGGAAGGGACGATGCAGGCCTTCCTGGAGGCTTTAAATTTGGACCGCGCTTTGCCGTTTCCTTTATGTTCCCGATGGCTCTTGTGCTGGGACGACGAGCTGGGGAAGCTCTCGGGGCTCATGATCCTCGGGATGTTCTTCTCGCCGCGCTGGCGGGCTTTAGCTATGGCCTCCGATATTATCCGATTGGCCTTTTCCTGCTTGTCCAGGGGTACCACGTCTGGCTGGTGGTGCGTCCGCCGCGGTGTCCGCTTCTCCGAGGGAGAGCTAGATGAGGACGAAGAGGAGGACGACGACGGGGACGACGATGAGGAGGATGAAGAGGAGGAGGACGACGAACTGCTCTTCATCACGGGACTGAGGGCCCGGACGTGGCTCGCGGGACCATTGGTGTTCTTTCGAGGCTTTAAATAAAGAAACAAGAAAGAGGAAATTAGCCACAGTTGATGTCTCCATTTTGAAAACAACGCGCATGACAGTTTCCTGCAACTGATATACGGCTCACAAAAACACTAATTAAACACAGACACATAATAACAGGATTGGCACATTTCTAACCTGTGTCACGAATTTCAGAAGGCAAAAAAAAAAAAAAATATATATATATATATATATATAAACATATTCATCGTTACAGTCCACTTGCATCAAGGCTAAGTGAGAAAGACACCAACCAGCAAACAGAAAGGTCAGAAAAAAATTCTTTCCATTTTATCATATGGCACACGATTACCCAGTATGTTAGGCCATTGTGGAAGTCTCTGTTTACAGCTTTATGGTACCGGCACATCTGAATGAATTCAATGATATTTTTGGAGGGGGACCCGCACAGCATGCCAGTTTTATAATTAATGTTTCTAAGAATTGACTCCACGCTGGCCACTTCAGCAGTGCAGCAAATGTACAATTTGCTGGAGGAATGTTTTCACACTCACTATGATGAGTTGAATGTACCAACCAACAAAGCTGCAGTCCACCTTATAAACAAACAAACAGTTTTCAATAATTTTTTCATACGGCCTCTAAAAGACCTTCAGCTGGAGAAAAGCCGACGTTTCTCCAATTAGAAATCAGGCGGAAAGTAACCTTCAAAGTGCGTGCCACGTGGAAAGTATGCTGAAATGAAGTCGCACTGGGAATAAAGGTGAACATCGGCTCGGTGTAGCTTTGGCCCTCGAGCTTGTAAATAATCCAGGCCAAGCTGATACATGATCATATGTAAATGATAGATAACGTGACTGCAATGAGGCCTTGTGACGTGGGCCTCCAGTCTCATGGAGGAAAGACCCATTAAAGGGCATCCGACAGTTTACGCCGGGGGGCCGACATGTCTGAGTTCTCTGTTTTGATTCCCCTTTACATTGCAAGCGACATACAAATTCAGGGAGCGTTTACATGAGATCCAACACCAACAAAAAGCAAACATCCATCCATTTTCTTTCACGGATATCCTCATTGACGTAACCGCCAAGTAACACTCACATTCACACCAATGGGGAAAATGAAGAGTTTTAAATTAGATTCGAACCGATATGATGTGGACATAAGGCTTACTGTTTTTCATTTGATTGTTTATTATTTAAGGACAAAAAAGTGGTTTTCATTTGAATGTTTACTGGAACTGACAATGGGACACATGGTGGACACGTCAAAGGTCTCTAAAATCCTCCATAAGGAAAAAAAAATTGATAAAAAAAAAAGGATGACTAAAGCGTATGACCTATTCCACTGCCCACACTGCTTTTCTCAAAAATAATATTCCATTTGTGTCAAGTCGAATTTGTAGGGCAAGAGATCATCTTGACGGGTCGAATTGGAGAAGCCCTCGGAATTGGGTGGATATTTTTAACTGAAACTTGTCAACCAATTGGGGGAGGGCCGGGATTTTCTAATGGCAATATCAGGAAATAAATAAATAAAAAAATAAAAAGGACTTTTTTTCCCTCCTGCACAAAAAAAACTACTTTTCTTCAGGACCCATCATCTAATTTTCAAAATTCTTGGAGCATTGAACTCACGTTGAATGGCTATTCCAATCACAGTCAACTAACTGACATCTTTGGGAAGTCCGGTAATTGTGACTTAAGTATTATTTTTGGTATAGGTTAGAGATCACTACGGTTGCTTTCCACTTGAGTACGTTCGTTAGCAGAGGAACATAGTCGTAAAATATGGACCCTCTGTATAAACCTTTTGTCGTCAATTGCTTAATACAAGTTTGAAGGCCATTCTTTAACGAAAATAATTTAAAAAAACAAACATGTTTTTGGTTGCGCGTCAAGACTATAACAATGAAAAGCTTCAGATAGCAAAACCATGCTGAAGTTTTGAAAAATGCTCATCTGCAAAAGAAATAGCAGACTATATTAGGGGTGGGCATCAACTCAAAATTCTCTCTCAAAGTTCTCAAAAGTATCGCTATATGGTTTTATGAAGCGATATTGGGCCATTAAAGGGAACTTCAATTCGAATCGATAGATATTTTTAAACCCAGCCCTACACTATAGCCGATTCAAAGCTGTTGTTAAAAAAACTGAATCACATGGCAGATGACAAATTCACTTACTGCTTTCCTGACCGGTTTTGATTCGATTGTTTTATATTTATGTCCTAAAAATGCGTTCCATTCAAAATATACTGTAACTATGACTTTACTACCACAGCGATGGACTTTTGCGTGCGCTGACAAATTTGGTACAGGAGCATATCCTTTCTACCTGTGTCGTTCCTTAGCAGGTCTGTACGTGAAATATAAACTGAAAAATACCGGTCCTGTTTGACAAGGTTGTTGCGACAACTTTACCAGCAACATGTGGACCTACGTGCACTGGAGGCAAGCCAACAAAAACAAGCGCACACAAAGGCTGCATTATGACCAGTCACGTGTGAAACGCCGCTGAGACCATTAGGTCGAAATTTTACCAGATCACGCTGGAATGTTCTCATTGAATAGTTTAATGGGGGGAAGGGCTGAAAGTAATGCCTAGGAGTGGAAGAACACGAGAGCACACGCAGTGTGAAAGACGAGGGGGGCGGGGGTTTGGGGGTGAGATATGAAAACAACCCTGTGTGTGTGCGTGTTTGTGTGCGTGTATCTGTCTATGGGTAAAATGCCGCAAAAGCGAGACTGTTTTTGCTTTGTAACGCACGTCTGTAAAAAACTGAAATGACAGTCTTCACGTATCAGCGGCTTGGACAACTATTAGACCATAGAAACATAAAAAAGGCAGAGAGCCACGCTTCGATTTGGAGGCTACATAGTGCTCGTGAGTGCCTAGCCCAAACAAACGCATGAATTCAAAGCGGAAGGCATTTCGGAGAGCAGTTTAGGGGGCAGGGCGGGTAGAGAAAAATGTATCATCGTTGGCTCTATATAAGCAAAGCATGTGAGTAAGGCAGGAAAAGGGAAGGGAGGGTGAGGAAGGGGAAGAGAGGAAAAAAAAAGCAGCAATGAGTTCAAGATGGCGGCAGTGCAGCATGAGTCGAGTAGGTTGTTCAGTTCCTGCCGGCTCCTCCCCTCCCCTCCCCTCCCCTCCCCTCCCCTCCCCTCCCACCAAACCCTCCCTCCCTCACAGAGCTCACTTACCCTTCCTCTTGGCCTCTTCACTGTAGACATTTTTTTTCTTCCTCTTTACCTCCCCCTACAACCTCCCTCCCTCGCTCGCTCCCTCCCCCTTCCTCTCTCGCTCTCTCTCTCTCTGTGACCGGCTAACAAAAGCCTTGCTGCCCTTTCGCCGGGTTTTCTCGGCGACGCTCCTTCTCCGGAATAAATATACTTTTCCACAGTCTCCTTCCTGGAGTGGTGAGTGTGTATACCCCCCCTTCCCCTTCCCCCTCCCCACTGGTTCGGCTCCCCTCCTCCACCACCTCCTCCTCCGGCAGCGGCGGCGGTCCACTCGTCTTGTTCCTCAGGCAGTGCGTGAACGCCGGAGTGGCTTGTCTCCTCCTCCTCCTCCCCCAGCGGGCAGGGCTCAGGAGGAGTGCATGGGAGCGCTCTTTCTCCCCCCCACGCTCCCTCTCCCTCTTTACTCCCTCCCTCACCCACGTTTGTCTCTTCACGGGGTGATGAGGGAGCAGAGGCAGAGGAGGTGCGTGGCAGTCCAAGAAGCGCTGGCTGCCCCTTCGCTCTCTCAGAGTTTCCCTACCGCCGGGTCATTGATTCCTCGGGCCTTCTTTTCCTCGTCGTCCTGGGATAAGGTAGGTAAACTCCGTTCTCTCGTTCTTTTTTTTTTTTCTTTGGTCCGCTTCCCAGTCGGCTGCGGCCCGCACGCGGCAAGCTCCGGCAGGAAAATGAAAGCACAAAGCAGCAAAATGCATCAGCATGAATATTAGAGATGTCGTTAAAACCCAGGCTCGTTTTTTTCCTCTCTCTCTTGCTCGCTCCCCCCTCTCTCCCTCTCTCTCTCTCTCTCTCTCTCTCTCTCTCTCTCTCTCTCTCTCTCTCTCTCTCTCTCTCTCTCTCTCTCTCTCTCTCTCTCTCTCTCTCTCTGTCTCCCTCTCTCTCTCTCTCTTTGTAAAGGAAGTAGGCCAGCAGATGGTGCTAGCAGTTATTACATTAACTTTGACAAATTAACCCTCACAATACCAGATCATTTCCCTCACCACTTTTTGTCCTCCTTTCCTTTTTTTTTTTTTTGTAGGTTACAGCCAATGATGTGATGATTTATTTAAGGAAACGTTAAAAAACATCCTGGGACTTTCAGGCACCGAATCACAGAGAAGTACAAGCTCTGGCGGCGCTCCGGAGGCGCTGGCCTTTACATGACTTCCTCACAGTGCAGGCGGACATGTGCAACAGCTGGCACATGGCACCAGGAATGACACATGGCTGGCCCACAGCCAGGTACAAAACATGGGTATAGAAACAGATAGCCAGGATTTGAATCTCAGTTATGGGAGGTTCAAATGCAGCTAGAAGGCCAATTCCAGAAAGAGAGATTCCACCATGAATGCAAGTCACGTGAAAGATACAGGAGGTAAGTAAACATGAACAAAGCAGTCATTCAAACATTAGCCAGAGCAGCAGCCGAGTTTGAATAGTTAATGCTAGTGTTTGATCAATGTTGAAAAGTAAATAAAAGTCTTTGTAACAAACTGGAAAGTAGTCTTAATTTCAAACCACAATGTCTTTCAGTTCTCTAGCAACACACAGTCGTGATATTTTCCAAGAACAGAGGACTGCAAGGGCCAGATACGGCCCCGAATGTGTACGCTTTCACACAGCAACTCCGTAATCAGATAATGAATCTGGATTACATGGTCCAAGTGACAATTTACATGTTTTTTTTCTCTCTTAAAGGGGAAGTCAACCCCATGAGTTTCTTTCCAAGAAAATATACTATGGCGGCTCACTCGTCGAAACACGGCATTCTGATTAATATTACGTTTGTGGAATATGTTCATAAAATACACCCTGTTTTTGTGCATGTCAGGGGGCGGCCATTTTGCCACTGCTGTCAACTCAAAATGACATCACAGTTGCGCACGGCTCAGATAACGACCAATCATTGCCAATCTTCAGAAAACAGGTGAGCCGTGATTGGTAGCTACCTGAGCCCTGAGCAACTGTGATATCAATTTCAGTTGACAGAAATGGCCGGCACTGCAGAAAAACGGGTGGATTTTGCTGCTTAACTCATATTTCACAAACACAATATTAATCAGAATGCCATCTGTTTAGACTAATGAAGACATTTAGAAGATATTATTGCAAATTATATTTTGGGGTTGACTTCCTGTTTAAGTAGCACTATTGTGATCTGCAGGCTCCCAAATGTGGATACAAGTGTGATTTGGATCCGGTAACTGACAACGGAAGTGAGGCGTAAACGCGTGAATCGATTGCACAATATCTAGGCAGAACGAGCTAGACATCACCCAAATACACCGATGGTTGGCATACTCTTAACATTTGCACAGAATAAATATGTTTGAAAACAAACAGAGACATCGCAGACAAAAAATATTTAGAGTGGAAGTAAAGTCAAAAATTTTCTTTTGAATATATGTTCTATGCACGCTCACTAGTCTAAACACGGTATTGTAATCAATATTGCATTTGTGATATATGAATTAAGCAGCAAAATCCAAACGTTTTTGTCCATCTCATTTTGCAATTTGCCGTCGACTATAAATGCCATCGCAGTGCCTCAGGGCTCCGGTACCGACCAATCATGGCCACCATATGTACTGTACGTGACAATAAGATCTGCGGCGGGATTCAGATTCATCTGGCAGGCTGTGATTTGGACTCTGGACTTTGAAACTGGGGCGGTGTTCTCACTGAAAGCTGTCGCTGGAAGTCTCATCCAAGTACAAATGCAACGTCTGATAACCCCCGGCAGGAGTTTGAGCATGCTGCCAAATGCACACATTGAGAGTGCAACAGGTGGCAAAGCATATATAGCAATTCCCCCACGATCACTGTGCGGGAGAGGGACTGAGCCCTGCCGGGAATTGCAAAACAACGTGAATAATTGATGCCACCTCGAAAGAAAATGTTCAGACTTTTTTACATTAATAGCCTATACCACAAACTATAATGCCAAAACAATTTGACATGATTTCAAACTCATTCAATCAAAGTGCATGCACACATGCAATGATGACTCTATTGTAACTTAGCTCCTCCCGGACGCACAAAGATTGTCGCGAAATTGAGATGTGTCACGCATATGTATAAATACGAGGAGTTCAGGAAAGTTGCGTCACAAAGATATATTTTCAAAACAAACCAAAAAAAGTTTTCCCCTCAGTGTCGCCTTGACTATATTGTATACCTTTTTCCTGCAGCTCGATGCAGCCATTAAACTTTTTTCCACATGCTTTTATATAAATATCATCTGAGTCAGGTCATCAAACAATGAGCAGACCGAGTGATGATGAGACGAATGAGACCAGGCTCGCTTGGAAGCGTGCTCATCGGCGATGAGTCACAGATCTTCGAGCGCAACATGCAGACAGAATGCAAGAGCCTTCATTGGAAGAGTCGGACGTTGCCAAGGTCGAAAAAAAGCACAACAGTCCAAGTCCAAAGTATCAGAAGTAAATCTAAAGTAAATCAAAGTATCATTCCTGAACATCGGTGCGCTGAAGCAACCTCCCTTCACTTGATCTAGCAATGTGTGATTTTGTTTTGTTTTTTTTGTTTTTTTTGCTCTTAACCAAACAAAGAGGCTGTCATGGGGGGCCTGTTTTAAACTGTGCATGGGCATCAAGATGTCAAGCAGGCAGATTACATTCAAAGTTGGCGTTTTGCGTGTGGATTTGACAGAATTTCCAGTCCTGGGACATTTCTGAGATACCTCGTACTTTGTTTGACACTATAAGACTCTCAGACGGGGCTTACTCAGACAACTTTGGTGCCATCTTGTGGCAGCCTAGGACAAATCGGAAAAACCACCAAAACAGCAACTAGACAAGTTTTTCAGCAAATAATGTAGGATAGGCGGCAACGATCTGCAAATAGGCATATTCACAAGTCGACGGGGGAAACACTGCAGACGTATGGCTCATTTCTTTCAATGAAACAAAATCTCTTAAAGGTGAAGATACCCACAGAAAACAAAAACCTCAACCATTCTGCAAAGAAGCGTTTTGATGGACATAGAAAATGACAGCCGCCATTGCCTACGTGTGTTGAAAATGACAACAACGGTGTTTCAGCAGTCACATGGCTCCAGGCTACACGGCAAATCGAGTGTTAATATGCAAACGGAACCTGTGTGCTCTGTACTGGAGGGGGAGCGGCTAACTTTAAACGCAGATGAGCGGAGGGGGTGTGAGGAAAACAGTACAGGAAGGGGAGGGGACAGTGTGCTCTCTGAGGAAGAGCAGGCGAGTGGGTGGCTGCAAAGCCGCAGGTGACGGTCGCATAACACTTCATTCCTCGCCTTCAATTCAAGCATCTCCATTAAAAAAAAAAAGAAAAAAAAGGAGGGACTGAAAATGAGCGACTACAGCAGGGCTGGGCAAGTTTTTGTGCTCAAGGTCCATTGAAACACACCCTCCCTGGCACTTCGGGTAGAGCTACAGCAGTTTTATTGCATAATTATTCCAACTGTTGCATTTTATTGAAAAAAAACAAAAAACATTTTATTCAGTTAATTTTATTGTTGTATTATTATTATTATTATTAGAAACTATATGAACATAAATACACATATGTGTATAAGGAGCGCAACTCGCCGGAAATACATAAGCAGAGAAGAACAACCATGGCGAAACTCAGAGATGCAGTTCAAAAGCAGACTTTCGGAGGGAGGAGGAAACAGAATGCGTTTTTCTGTTCGGACTGACATGAATATGTTTTTTATTGACGGTAGACGTGTTTGATGGAAATTACGTCTATTTGCGTCATGACGTCCTGCTGCATAATTTGGGTTATTCAACGGCGTGAATAACTGTCCACTAACGCTCATGTAAACAGGTTATTCAGAACTTTTCAGAAATGGGAATTTTAACCTTAATCCAAATATCGACTGTAACTGTGGCTATGTTTTCCTCCTGCTCATGATTCATCATCTGCTGTGGTCGACAGTTGTGACGAAACAATTTGTAAGAAATAATGTTTTCAGTGTTGACTTCTAGGAAGAGTTCTCACATAATCATCAATTTACACCCAATGATTGGGGTAAAAATATGAATTTCACGACTGCTGGTGCCTCAAGCGACTTAGTCGATATCATTACAAAATTGTCTTTTTTTCTAGTAATACCATTGCCCTCCCTTTTCTATACCACCCTGCCTTATTCGGATCATGAGCAACTCTTGCCTGTCCTAGCAAACTTCTGGCACGTGCGCAACGCGTCACCAGTCAATCACAAGGCAGTTTCTAGGTATGTTGATACTTGAAATTTGGGATCTAAATTAAAGTCAACAAGACACACCGCACGCTTTCCTCGGCTAATTAAACACAAAAGTGCATATTAATGATCCGTTAGCCCAAGTCACGATGTACGATATAACAGTAGAGGTTTTTCATGCCCCCCCCCCCCCACTGGAGAAGCTGCCAAAGCCCATCAGTGCATTATCATTGCACTGGACCCCCTCTGCTATCTGGCCTACTCTGTTGTGACCGCCCAGATGGAATCACGGCACAGGCGAAGCAGCAGAGTGCACGCTCACAGTGCACGCTCTCTGCAATGTCACATTAAAACGGACTCAGTTCGAACACTGGGCCCGTGGCCCCATGCCAAAGTTGGACTCGTACAGTGCCAGTTTGTGCAGATGCCGCTTGTGCCAACCACAATAAAGCTCTCTGTGCAGCAAATTTACATAATGCCCGACTACCCACCAGCCATTTAGAGCTGCTGGAAGATGACAAAGTTGACATACAGTCCTATCCTTTTTCGATACCGCTTATGTTATTCAGTTTCACGCCAACCTTACATCTGAGTATTTTAGAACGTATGCAACTCTGTGGACCTGCAAAAGAAGCTGTGTGCTCAGTGTGCAGTGTTTCGGTAGAACAGGTTGGATCTGCTCACAGTGTCATGGACAAGTTGAACACAAGGGGGGGACTGAGAGAAGCCATGTGAAGTATAGAGGGAAAAGGGCCCATGTGATCAGAATTTCTGACGGCCGGCACAAAAAAAAACCTGAAAAAAAAAAAACAATACCAACAGTCTTTGGTGAGAAGAACAACTTTAAAACGAAGGACTAAAAGCTTAATTAAATGAGCGTGCATGTTTCTGTCACATTTATGTATTGATAAAATATTGCGTGTACCGCCTAAGCATAAAATGTAAACTGCTTAAAAAAGAGAGTTTGTTTTAGTTTACAACTTAATCTCAGACATGTGACAACTTTGCTCTTCTAACTACAGCTTTTAATGAGGATCCATTCGGTATTAGTCCGAGGTTGTGGTTCTGCTTTCCCATGCAAATGCATTACAGTGCGTATACTTTTAAAAACCCATAAAAAAAGAAAAGAAAAATTCTCCAAAGGAGGGGTCAAAACAAACAGTGACAGAGCGGGGAAACGCTGTAGCGTGAATCCAGCTTTTGATGCATAGTTCAGTTCAGTTTTAGTTATGCTAGTAAATTGTTTTCTGATATAGCTCGTAGAAAATCTATTTAGGGCAACTGTCCCTGCAACGCAAAGTGTCAGGAATGAAGAGTACTTCAGTAAGTAAGAAAGATTAAAGCTCTGTCGTTTAGGGGACTAGTGGAAAGACTGGTAATGTCCATAAACTGTGCAAATTACACAGAACAGTGGGAGCCATTCCGGATCGTTTATTAAACTTTAGCACTCTAAATGAAGGCCTGTTTCACGGTCAGTAAAACACCCTAACTAAAGCGCGACTAACAATTTTAAACAATTAAATGCTTCTAATCTTAATCAATAAATTAGAGCAATGTTCACAGATAATGAGCAAGATAGTGATCCGTCCAAGACTGAGAGCTGCCAACATATAAGGTCTGTCAAAGTTAAAGCATTGACTTTGGAGGTTAATTTGAAGGTGTTTAAAGAAAAATCAAATCACTTTTATTTACTTTCTGTGGCTCTGACCTCTGCTCACGTTGCAGCCAGAGAGTCACCGGCGCAAAGACAAAGACGGACTTTCACGTAGTTTTACTTGAAAAAGTTGCTCGACGGCTGATTGTAGAAATCAAAATAACTTGTGCACTTTACAAAGCCAAATTCAAATACCATATTTCAAATCGAAATATACCACTTTAAAAGGCATTTGAACTTTAAATACGAGGAACAAAACACGGAACAAAAATCATATTCAGACCCACAGGCTCAAGTTAATCCTGAATGGCAGAACTTTTTTTTTTTTACTGTGGTCCCAGATTGGGGTGAGACGGGATAGGAAAGAAAATCCACTCCCGGGTCACCCACTATCGGAAAGTGTTCCCCATTTTTTTCACATGGCCCCTTTGCAAAATTTATTGCCCAGCCCCGTTGGAGAGACGTCACTGAGCAGATTAATATGAGACAACTGTTCACGGAATAAAACAACAAAAAAAAAAAGAACAAAATACTAATTGATCTGCAATTTTCTCACACAATTGAATGTTCACCCCAATTTCCTATTTCCATTGTTTTGCGTCTTTTATTTACGGAGAATGTCAGCTTTGTTCTGTGTCGCGTTTAAGGAAGACGTTATTCCTCGAGGTGAAAGACGCAAGGCTGTTCCAAAACGTTACGACGGAAAAGCAACTGACTATTTGACGGAAACGTTGCATTAGGATGCCAAGACCAGACAGAAAAGATGTAGAGGTTGTGAGAAATTCAGCAAGTTTACAACTACTCCGTTTGTTACAGCATACCTGGGGGGGAAGCGGTGAGGGTTACTGGGTGGATATCCCCTTTAAAGAGGCAGCCACGTGCATAATGCACACGTTCCAGGAAGATTCACATGTTCCAACTGGAAATTCTCTCTCATTTCCCAAAGATGTGAAATCCGAGGCAGGTGTCACCTCCTCCCTGGAGGTGAAGGAGCCAAACACGCAAACTTGATGACTTGGAAGCTGAAAATACTTCCATACTTTAGTCCATATCGCCGCCAGTATTCAAACACTTGCGTTCTGTCAGGCGGGTAAAGTTTATTCCCTGCATAGTTTCACAGAAACTTGTCAACTTGGCAATTTTCCGCGGTTGACTGTAGTTACAAAACTATAACAGAGGTGTGATGGAGCCTGTGTAACCCCTTTCACACGCTGCGATTCAAAGCCAGGAAAGCAGTTCAGCGTGAAAGGCACACAGAAAGAGGATTGAAGTAGACCAGCGAATGTTCCGTCTTCTGAGGTCATATCGGAGACGCTAACGGAGGTCTGCAAAAGATTGCCGGATAGGCCAGGCTCCCATGTAAAGTTCAACACCCCCCACTACTTTCCCTTCCCCTGTTGTGTTGTAAAGCAATTGTTACTGTCTGACGAGAATTTTATATATATCACAAAGTCGGGTCAGTAATCTGCATCACTAGGCGGCAAAAATGCCAGGTCTTCTGTCACGGCTATGATTGATTGGCCGCCTGTGCAGGATGGTTGAATAAAATAAAAAGGCTTAGAGATGATGGAGGCACAATGTATGTAAAAATATGTCAAAAGATAAAAAGCACACTTTTTAAATGGTAAATTATTATTAAAGCAAAGAGCACCTCAACGACAATTTCATAAATTGGCTTAAGACGGAGTGTGCCCAAGTCCGGTTCTCCAGATCGCTTGTCCAGCCTGTTTTAGAGCATTCCCACTGCAACACGCCTGATTCAAATCATCAGGATCGTTATCAGGCTATTACAAACCTTACTAATGATCATGATGATTTGAATCAGGTGTGTTGGAGTAGGGATATACGTAAAACAGGTTTGACAGGGGCTCTTGAGGACCACACTTGGGCACCTTTGACTTAAGCTGATTGAACAAAACGCGTAAGTACAAAACCTTTCGAACCACGCTCAAGCACCCTAAATGGGCCGTGCTAGTGGAAGTGGGAATGGGTGTTGGGGCACACGAAAATAAAACAAGCAGACTTTAGCGCTGATGGCACGAACCTCTGAGGAAAACAATGGCAAATAGCGTAGGAGTTCAGCCACCCTCCCCCTGACAAATAGGTAAAAAGACTGTTTGGGTACAAATTACACCAGGAATTTGGAATGGTTGACTGAGCACCAACTCAACGGGAGCGGCATTAAAAATATCTTTCGGAGCCAAGCGCGACACGCACAAGACACACGACAGACGGTCGATCCAGTTACCATCCAAGAGTTCAGCCTGCAGCGCAGCTTTGAGCAACTATTTAAGCTGTTGCCCTCTGGGTGGTATTCAGTACTACAGTGGACCTGCAAACACACCCATGGACTCCACCAAGGCTGACCAGAGATCTAAGACATATAGTAAGGTCCCCTGTCTGAGATGATATCAGACGGCGTACCAAAACGCACAAACCAGGTCGACAGGAATGTGCGGGCAACATCCACAGAGGACTTGGAGGACCGGAGACGAGCTTCAGGGGATCTGGTGGTCCGATCCACCATAGTGAACAGGTGCGTAAAACCCTGCAATGGAGGCAGGGGGCCTACCAGGTCAAAGTACACCTAGTCAAACCGGCTTGCTAAAAATCAGAAAAAAGTTCGAGGTAGGATTTGGTGTGCCGGGGGACTATGTTACGTTGACGTGCCACACATGGAACCGCCAGCTCCTTGACATCTTTCCGTAGTCCAGACCAAACAAACTTGGCACTAACTAGCTTGACCAACACACGAACGCCAGGGTGCGAGAGGGAGTGGAATGAATCAAAAACCCGGCTGCATCATTTTACTGGAACCACAGGCCGGGGTTGGATGGTGAGCTTGCGTCACCACCTCCTTAAGTTTAAGAGCTGTACCCGATTCATTGAAGGTGTGGATGTCAGGATCATTGGGCTGGTTAGCGACCATGCAGAAAATCCATAGCAATAGCAAAAGTAAGCGCCCTGTGACCCACATAACCTGTTAAACGGCATCCCTCTAGTAGGAAAAGAAAATCGCATGTCACCAGATCGAGTGCCAACAACTCTCTGTCAAAAATGTCCGTTTGTTATACCGCAGCTTAAGCCTGAAAAACGCAAGGGGCTGTCACACATTTGCCACCTGCTGTTCTACCACCGCTCCTACAGCAATATCGGACCCGCCCAGAGTCAAGGCCACTGGCGCTGTGGGTGAGCGAGGAGGTCGGCGTACGCAAGACAGGCTTAACGTGTTGGAAAGTGCGACCAATCACCACTCAGCTTCAGAAAACAGATGGGCCATGATTGGCCGTTACCTGAGTCCTGAGCAACTGTGATGTAATTTTTAGTCGACAGCAAGTGGCCAAATGGAGAGATCTATTGAGATCTATCTATTAAAAACAAGTTGCTTTAATGGCATAACACATTTTCCACCAATGTTATATTAATCACAATGCAGTGTTGAGTCAAGAAAAGTTTGGACTTGACTTCCCCTTTAAGAACTGAATTACTTTGAGAACCGAGGAACTCCTGTAGTGTAAATTTAGAGCGGGGAACATATGAGCGGTGGGACATGTGTGACATAGTCCCTGACAGTACAAAGGGTTCGCACTAAACACAAGGACAACGGGCAGCTATTCACCGTCAGCAGTCACTAGCCACCTTTTCCTAGAATAAACTTTGCATTATGGCCAAGGGGTTTTCCTCAAATTCATGTTTAGATTCCAGAGAGAAAGAGAGAGAGAGAGAGAGAGAGAGAGGGCGACTGTGGTATTCTCCCGCCGCCAAATGGCAGGTCAAACCAAGTTCAAGAACATTGCCTCTCGTCACGATGCTTGCATTCCAGCCACAGACACAGTATTCCATATAGGTGCCGGGCTCCCTCAACTTCAGTCCAAAAAATAAACCCTCACTGGCCTTTACATCACACACAATGAACGCAACAGCAAAAGAACAGACAAGACGAAAGGAGAAAAGTTGAAATTCAGACCTACGGTGCAGTAGTTGAGGCTTCCCACATGCTCCATACACACTCTGTCAAGTACAGCCTCCCTCCTCCCCCTCCTTTCTCCCCAATAGCCACGCCTCTTCCGCCTCAGCCGCCTAACATCCTGTTTACTGCTGACCCTCGCTTATCCCCCTCCCCCCCGCCGCCCGCCCTTTCTTATCTGTCGGGCCTCCCATCAGAGGAGCCGATGGGCGGAGTGCAAACAGGCAGACAACTTGACACGGCGAGGGAGGGGAAGGTTTAGCAAGTGGGTTTGAGAGGTGGGGGTTCCGACAGAAGCAGCAGGTTTCCACAGGGCTGCACGGCAGCTGCGTGTAAAATCTGCACGTCGCGTTGTATTAAGCCGACGATGGGTGTCGCCTTTCAGGGCCGTTCGCGGTCCCCCCCTCACCCACCAGAGCTCGTCCGCTCTGATCGTTGGTTGCCTCTGAGTTATATAAACCTCTGTGAGGTCAGCAGGCGGCGAAGCTAGCGTGACGCAGACAGGAGCGCGCACGCTTGGCCTCAGTCACCCACGGGCAAGGCAATGTGGGGGAGGACGCGTGGCGGCACCCGGTTACCCAGATGTGGAGCACCTGCACGGAGCTCGATCTAGATGTCGATAAGTTCATAATGATATTGATTGATTAGATTGTAAAAAGATCAATACTTTAGTTGTAGTGTATCCCCTTTGCGCAACTTCCTCAAACATTTGTTAAAACTCAATTTAAGGGGGTTGTTTAGATATTTTTAGAACGTTTAATTTTCTATTCATTGGTAAACTTTGCCAAAATTTATTGCTGGGTTTGACTAATCAAAAATCATTTGAAAGCTAAATCGCCAAAACAATAGGTCATGAAAAGTCAGTTATATAGAAATTTAGAGTAATCTGCCGAAGTTATTGACACATATCAGTATCCATATCACAAAATTACAAAAAAAAAAAAAAGAACGAAAGTAGATAATGATCATCAGCTGCCTCATAAACAATAGAAATACTTTTTTTCCCCCCTTTCTAGGTAATGTGAAAAGGGGGAACGGCCTAAGCAGACCTGGTGAGGAACTTTCAAAGACTGAAAGAACTGAAAGTCCAATTGTCTGAAGTGAAATCTGTTGCAATAAATACGATGAAATTGAGAAAACCTGCTACCCAATAGGCCACTGACGCGGGAAGGTCTAAGGTGATATAAAAAAAAAAAAAGTCGGAATACTGCAGCGTGGAGAACTAAAGTACAGCAACATGGTATGCATAAGCATGTGTGCTTATGTTTATCATTTCTTGCCTGTAAATTCAAACACTACAATATTGTGACGATGAATAATCTGAGCAAGCAGCATTGGTTTACGTGACTCATATGGTATCGTCTCATCATACTTGGAACCCCGACTAAATGCGTAAAAAACATGACAGTCAATGACAGTCTTCAATGAAAATGATTCCGACTGGCTACAAGCTGTATGCTTGTCACTTGCATGTGAGATTGATTTAATTTTTTTTTTTTCCATTTCATGCACGAGGTTTATTACCCCTGATCATTTGTCATTAGGTTAGTGTTTGATTTGGCCAGTTAATATTTATATTCACTAATATAGGAAATACCAGTGGAAAGATGCTACGAAACAAATGCTAGATTTATTAAAAGGATTAAAAAATGTGGATCTGTGGAGCAAATTATTTCAAATTTGGGCTGCGGCTATCAAATATTTTTATAAAATCAGATACCCGACAGAAAATCCTAACAAATAATTGTGTATTTAGATAAAAATAAAAAATATCTATATTAATATGAATCCCCCAAACACAGTCTGGACTCTTCGTTTTGCCGCGACACACTGCCAGGAACAATTTCAAAATAAAAGTGCAACAAGGAATTGTTGTCCATATAATATTTGGTAAGTTAAGGTTTATTTTGAAGTTGACTTTCTCAGCACATTGGCAGCATGTTACTGTCATGTATAGCATGAACAATTGTTGCTTCGGTTAGCTTGTTTGACTTCTTCCGGACAGACAGTGTACACGTAGAAAAGCGGGTACTTGAGGCAGAAAAAAAAATAGGTACCTGAATTATTCAAGGACTCCTATTTCAAATCGATTTCATCTCAAAATGCTCATAAGCATGTTGAAAGAAATGTCCACATCTTTCTATTCGTCCAAGTGAGGCGAAAATTTTTTTTTTAACTGACCCTTTTAGTACAGGCCCCCAAGACAATGACGGTCTTGAATCCGAGGGGCTCGTCACACCTGCGAGCTGACTGTTGCAGCATTTGGTGATCAATCCTAATTAGGCAGATTCACTGCGGGGGAGTGGAGAATGGGCCGCTAACCCCCCGATGGCTCGCCTGCTCAGCAAACACGCCACCATCAGCAGGCTCTTCACAAATCAGTGCACATGTTTAGCACAGTCAGCCGCCGAGCGTCAACACGGGGGCCGGACAAAGGGTCCAGTCAAAACGGTCTCGATAAAGGACAAAGACGCGAGCGTTAGACAGTTGTGGTTGAAAAGAGGTGGCACTTGGACACGCAGCGAAGACTGCAAAGATTACAATCGACTCAGAGATACATCCTGGCTGAACAAACAGTAGCTAAAATGGAAGAAAATAAGAAAGAAAATGTACGTGAGCAAGCAACTCGTCACTCACTTCTCATCGTTTTATATAAGTGAGACTAATATACATACCAACCACCCCAACACAGATGATCTGCCCAAGTCATTAGAACCTAGATCGGGGGAAGCTCCAGAGTCACTTTCAAGTGACGCCAATAATCTGGTGATGCGTTTGGTATAGTTGAAAAGTTATAGTTAGTTGAACAGCTATTCCGTCACGGCAAATGGCATTTCGAGCTTGCGGTCAATAAATGGCAAATTGTGTTTTTGCCATCTCGTCTTCTCATCAGCCATGTTGGAAGAGGACCTTTGACTTGCCCATCTGTTCCTATCATTATCGATAGACAATCCGCTGGACTAAAGAGCTATGCAGAAAAGTGAAATAGGATGAAATATGTGGAGTTGTCCTGATCCAATCAAGTAATTTTCCAATGATTGGTATTGAATGAAAACTAATTTTTACTTTCTAAATTTCTAAAGGTCACGACTTGACAAAGTAATCACGGTACAATGACAAACACACAATTTCTGGGATTCCACCAAAAAATTGCCTGCAGTTTACTTACGCTGCAGTTTGGTTAGCACCGATTTGTTCATATTTTAACCCCCCAAAAAGGAGCACTATAGGTTGAGATGATTGACAAAAGAAAAGGGAAGCTATGGCAGCGACCAAAACAAAGGGTGCTGCCTGATGACCAGAATGAAGTACTCCGATCATAAGTTTTGCGACAACAGTGTGCAAAACATTACTCACGATTGCTACAAGGTGAGTTTTGAAAGTAAACAAGCAAATGTTGCACTTGCAAAGCTCAGACCCAGCCCCTGGTCGTCATAGTCATGAAAGCCAGACCCAGAATTTGATTTGTCCGAATTTTTTTTAAACATTTTCTTCTTTTGCGCAAAAATAAATAAATCAATGAGTATAAGAATAATTGTGATTTGAATTCTTTCCAAAATAATGGGGATACTATTTTTTCCATAATCAAGCATCCCTTGATTTCAGCAAGACAGGAAACAAGTTGCCTTAATTATTATTTATTTTAATCAAATCATGTCAAAGACACATAGAAACATGGACAAAAATAAATCATGTCTTTCCAACCATAAATATGCGGAACATCAAAAGAGCTCATATTGTCGATTTTGTCATCTGCTGAGCAACTGGATACAAAAACGCTTAATGATACAACATAATTTGGTCACTTTTGACATATTTTTCCTTCCGTTTGATTGTTCTGCTTCATTTAAGTGCATTTGAGTTACTGTAAAGGGCATTTTGCGGTCAAGGTACGCCTATTGCACCCCCTATTGTGTTTGTTTACAATTAGGGGGGTAGTAGAGTCCTGCAACACATGGCCAGGCGAAGACCCACAAAGTGTGAACAAGGCCGGTGTCAGTGCGTTCTCTTTTGCACTTTGGTGAATTACGTTAGCTCAGGCACAAACACACGAATCGAAAGTGTGCGTGCACCAAATTCACCAGTTGAATGTCTCAATAGGCTCCAAAACAAATTAGATCTCATGTTGTTGGTTGTGACGCATTTTGGTTTGCTTGGACTTTGAGTTTTTGAATAAACAGAGCCATGGTGGGGGGGGGGCAAGGGTGGTGGTGGGTTTGTTTTATAAATGTTATAATTTCATCGACAGCTTTGGACGAGCATTACGATGGGTCAGACCCAACATACGACATGTCAATGTTACGAACGGCGGGCAAC
This sequence comes from Idiotropiscis lumnitzeri, assembly GCF_059441095.1. NCBI lineage: Eukaryota > Metazoa > Chordata > Actinopteri > Syngnathiformes > Syngnathidae > Idiotropiscis > Idiotropiscis lumnitzeri. The sequence continues at coordinate 14,552,235 of NC_142395.1, read as the reverse complement.
GGCGTCGGAGATGCAGCCAAGTTAGAAAACAAAGTCACGTGGTACAAGAAGGCACATTCACCACGGTACTTAGCGTTTTTCATTTGATTGGGTTAAAAATGATTTTTCATACAAATATTTCTGGTCTATTACGACGACTACTGTGTTAGTGTGCTTGTGTCAGCGCTCGGCCTCTGGCGTTCAGATTTGGTCACATCGCTGTTGAAAACCGAGAACCCCGTTTTTAATCATTCATGCATTCACTCTAGTCAATGTGTTGGGTTGACTTGTGCTACGTCATTAATGGCCATATTCAGAAGATGCAAGGCCCACTTTATGTCTGATCCCTTTGTAGTAACACTGGCAGATATTTTTTTTCATATCTGAGGATTATCCATATTCAGATGAAGCCTGATTCCAAACTCAGAATCTATTCCTGGGAAAGAAATACAAAATTTAAAGTGTGCCATACTCTGTCACTAATGAGCAGGAGCACATTTCTAATTATTGCAATTAGTTGCATGAAAAACAAATATGACACATTTTGATACAATTGGATTTTTAATTTTTTTCCTCGAGTTAACATAACCCCGCCCCTGGTTCATTTTTAAGATGTTTACTCATCAACTGATTCGTACAAGAGAAAACAGCCTTGGGACGCTACAGTTGATCTTCCGCAGTTCTGTTCCTGTGGTAGCAGTGTAACCCGAATTTGTACGAAAATGGAATGCATTGTAAAATATCCCTATCCTATATGCTTAACACAGTAGTAAAGCGATAATTAACTACCGTAATTCAGAGTGGTGTGAGGAAAAGTCCTTCAAGGCCTTCTCTGTTGGCCTGACATAATCAAAAAAAATAAAATCAAGAAATCATGAACATGTATATTTAGATGAGAGTTTTTATCCAATCAGAATTCAGCAAGCTTGTGTTGCCAGGCAGATTTCATAGTACCAGTGGCCCGTACGATTCGCTCGAGGCCTTCAGAGTCAACAGTGCTGGCGTCTGCTGTGTGAGTGAACGAGCTCTTAGAGTTGATAAACAGTTGCGATAGCCAATCAGATCACGAGTTGGTGACCGTAAGGCCTTATCGCAGGCCTCACGTTGAACATGCGAAAGCGTCTTGTGATTCGATAATCACTTGTGATAGGGCAGTGCGATGCGGAATCAATAAATCCACACAGGACATTCTTACCCGGCGACTGTTTGAAAATGTAAAATATATCCTTGCTTTTTTAAACTAAAATGGCCAAAGGAAGGATAAGTGTGGATTTGATTGCAGATATACTTGCAAGACCATTTTCAAGACAGACCTTTCAAGGGAAGCTAGCTCTCGTGAGCCGAAGTCGTCCAACACCCACTAGTGCCGAGGTGTGTGTATGTTATTTCTCCAGCCTTGGTGTCATAAATGATGGTAATATGAAGGGTATTTATTCAAGTCAGGCCAAGTAGGACTTCAAGTGTGAAATGCACAGCAATGGTAATTCATCATCTTACAGCGCTGCCCAAAATTGTTCCTTGTGCACAGTTGTGAACCTCCACATTCTGTAAGTCCACCCAGTTAAATGCAACAAGCCTGCATTCTTGGGGAAAAACATGCAGGTGTTGTATATAAGGTCAAAGACTTTTGCAAGGTTTTATGCATTTTGAAATAATTGTATTTATTTTATTTTTATCTAAACTAAAAAGACCACATCACTGTGTCAAAACTCGCATGAGTGTGCGTAGACTTGGGCTGGTTTTGTCTGCCGACATGTGTCACTGCCCAGAGTCTCCGTGGATGCTGCTAGGTAACTCGCCAAGTAAAGATCCGGGATCTGCCTGAAGCCTGTTACAGCCAGCTCAGGCAATCACCCAGCATCTCTCCCCCACCTACCGCTCATTTATTTTCTCCCACTCATGCTCTTCCTTGCTGTCTCATTCCCTCCCTTTCTTCCCTAAGCTGTCCGTCTTTTTTCCATGAGCTACTGCTCTTCTCATCCCCACAACCCCCTCCCTGGAGTGCTCTCCTTCAGCCACACTCCCCCTCCCCACACACTCCACCCGCTTCCTCCCTCAGCCTTGCCTCGCTCATGCGTGCGTCTGCACTCGCGGCCAGTGTGGCAGCTACCACAACAGCGTGCAACCTCCCCCCACACTCCACTCCAGTGTGCTCCTGGCTTGCCCTGACCCACATCTTGATATAGCCCTAAGTATGCTTACAGCTAAGTCCCGAAGACACTCCACTCTTAGCCTAATCAGGCCTGACCTGCTGTCGGTGTACGAGGAAGATAGACAAGCCTGGCTGGTCGGATGGTCGTCTTAATCATCATTTTCTGCAGGCTTTCCCGCCCAAACAAGACAAATTTTCACGAGCCATCAGAGTGTTTTATCTGGGCAAAGCTAGTTAAACATTACATGACTGGTCAGATTGGCGTCCATTACACCCCGGGAAGAACAGAAATGTTCTTTTAATGTTAACAAAGTGTAGAGAATGCCATTTCATGACATTTATCTTCTCGGAGGCCATCTTAGCACTGATAGAGGGGGCTCCTTTTGCAGTGGTTGTGAATACTGTAATGTCATATGTAACAGAGCACTCTATACTGTTGTTGACATTGATGATCCTCGAGCAGCGCCGCAAATGAGTATTTGCAAGTGATAGAAACATGCTACCGCGAAGTAATAGCATTGCCGAAGTTTCATTAATTGTTCTTGCAATGTTCGTGGAGCAGCCGCGGTGTAGGACATCCAAAGTCAATCATCGCTCAAAAACTCACAACCTCACACTTTCTGGTGTGCATGCACATGGCAAGACCGTGCATGCCGATTCATTGTTGTCTTAAATTCTGCATCGTAGTTTTGAATGAAGATTCACAGAAACGAGAGTTAAAGTATTCGCAAAACATTTTACCGTGAATAGGAAGTTTGCTTACAGTTGAGAAATTTACCTTTCATTTACTTAACGGCAGCAAAAATGCTTTAATTTTCACACACTATGTATTTAGAAATTATCAACGAATATTACTTATTGATTGATTTAGCATAGGCATGTTTAACTTCATTGCCAATCAAGACGGTCTTCCATTCTCAATGGCGTCAGCACATCTCACACTTTGGTGGAGACGTCATGGTCTCTATCGATCATAAATGATATGTAAGGGCCAGAGGTGATTTTATCACCGGCCTTGAGACCACTTAGCACACTGACCACGCATGCGCCAGAGCGACCAACACAAATGATGGACTCCTGCTTCGAGAAGTGCTTGCATGCGGAGATCTGCCGGTATTTTCATACATTGTTACAACAAACACATGAGCCGTTTGTTTTTTTGCTTTCGCGGGGGTCGCTATTTGAATTAAAAATGCATATGCGTGGAGCATGTTGACGGAGACGTGTCGACCATTGCACATGGGTGAGACGCATATAAATGTCCTGAAATGTTTTATGAATGGAAAAGCGAACACATCTGTGTTCTGCATGCCATTCGTAAGTGGCCGGCGTATGCACATTGTGTAAACTATAGAAGACTGAAGAAGAGGGTGACCATCAAACGCGACCCGTTTAGTCGCAGTCTCGAGCCCTGCGGTAACTCGGCTCGAATTCTGCCCCGTGAAATCGATTTTGATCTTGTAAGTAGTTGGAAATGTTAAAATGTTGAGACCGTCATAATACGACGACCCTATGGAAAATCTTAGTTGTTGTTTAATGACAATTTCAGAGCAGCTTCTTTGACACAAAAGAGCAAACAGTATGGACGTGAAAAAATATAGTTAGCATGGAAAATAAAAGAAGAGGAAGATCCAGTTGGGATACGATACTTTTTTGCAGAATTTCTTTTCACCGACTATGTGATCAATGGAACAGCCCATCCACCCTCCATTATCAAAACTGCACTTCAGGAGTACAGTCCTGTAATAAAAAATGTAAATGCTTCCAAATAATGTATCGTACGCCTATCATTTCTGTTAACATATTATTCAGCAATCGCTTTTCAATAATAACTTATCTGTCTGACATGTGATGAATCAGTTGATTATTGTAGATTCTTTTGAGTCTTTGTTTCTTAGATATGATTTGAATGATTGAGCTTCTGATCAGTGAGCAGTTTTCACCAGATATATGCAAAATGACCATAAGTGACCATTGATCACTCTGATTGGCTATTAGCTTGTGAATCAGAAACAGGATGTAGCATGGATACAGAAAAAAGCAATTATCTAGGAAATCAAGTTTGCTGTTGCTATTTACTTTGATAACAGACATTTGTCTCTGCCTGTATCATGAGTGTGTTGGGCAAGTTTGGCACATGTGCATTCTATTTCATAAAACCATGACTGGAGATGGTATGTGAAAAATCGGCTTATCAGCCATGTTCAATGAGTATGAAGGCCAATGGCAAACTCTGTCGACGAATAATCATACTGGTACTCATCGTACCGATTCACACTCAAATTTCATTCTAATATATCGAGTGTTGATTTGATTTCGTTGAATAGTTCAGCCCGTCCACCACTCACCAAAAGACAGCTGGGAAAGGCTGCAGCTCACTCACAACACTAATGAGGACAAGCAGCACAGGGCCTAGATGGATGGATTAATGCAAATCCATCCCGTTTCTACTCTGCTGGTCCTGTTCAGTGTCGAGTGGGAGATAGAGCCAATCCCAAGGGACTGTTTTCGGTCCTCGAGGGCCACTATCCCGCATGTTTCCCATCCTCCAACACACCTGATTGAAATGATCAGCTCATCAGCAGGCTCAGAAGAAGCTTATTAACGAACTTGAGCATTTGAATGTTGCCCTCGAGAACCGACGTTGCCTATACCTGGAGCTAAACTGTGGACCAAATCATCTCCCAATCACGGGTTGTTGCATACAATCAAATCAACAATTGGTGCATTTGTATCAATTTGGAGTCTATAAAATAATAACCTAAGAAATAATGCGATAAAAAAACTTTCCAAATGCACATCTAGGTGAGAAAAAAAAATTATTACCTCTTCTTCTTTTTGTCCAACAGGTGTTTGTGTCCCGTGCTCGTGCCCCCACGCCTGGTTGGAATCCGCCCAGGAACCGTTAGATTGATCTGGTTGGCTGAGCGCGGCCTCCAGCTGGGGCAGAAAATCAGGCAAGAGGTCGGGGGGCTCCAACCCTGCCAAATCTCCATCCTGAGCCTCCGATGCCAAGAGACTGTCCCCTAAGGATGGGTATCCGTTTGCGTTGATGGCCCCGCAGCGCTGAGGCTGCTCAGAGGGCAACTGGTGGGCCACGCTCGGGTAGCAGCTCATCGATTCCCCGAACATCTCGGTCAATTTGTTGTTTCCCTGCGTTTCGCCGCGACAGCGTATACCCTGAAAATGACATTCCTCTGCCTGGTTAACTGAGGTCTGCTGACCCATAACTGATGCGGATGGAAACTGACATGCTGCCCCTGGGAGATCGGGCAGAGCTGCCGCGAGGGGGGTGGCAGCGGCGGCGGGCTGAGCCGCCGCCGAGACAGAGGACAAAGAAGGCCGACTCAGACAGCCCATTTCTGACTCTCCAGGGTAGGAAGGGTACTGAGCCGATTGGTAAGTGGTGACAGAACTCACAGAATAAGTGGGCAGTGAGTGAACCAAAGATGACGAATCCATGGGTGGGTTATTTTCAGCCATTCCTAATCTGCAAGGGAAGCTGCGCTTCTGTTGCTGCTGCAAGCAAGATACCGGCAGTGGGTTATTTTGACTTGGAACAACCGCTGAATGAAACCTTGTTCCCACCGTAGTTAGCTGGTGCTGGGCCTGCTGTGGACTCTGGTGGACGTGCGGCTGGCTCCGAGGCTGGCCCCCCTGATGAAAGGGGAAGCCGTGATGGTGCCGTTGCACCAAAGGCATGGCCTGCATGTTCATTTGTTGATGCTGGCCCTGGTTGAACAGCTGTTGTGGCTGATTTTGCCTTTGCTGCTGCTGCTGACGCATTCTGTGCTGCTGCAGATGATGCGTTTGCTGCTGTCCGACATGTATTTGCTGGTTATACAATTGCTGCTGCTGGGACAAAGGATGGTACATGTTCCCATTCTGGTCCTGATTCCCCCACATTGGGCTGCCACTGTTGAAGAACAACCCATTGGATTGAGGTACTTGGCTCAAAGGGCCATTGTGGTACTGAACCCGTTGCTCTGCCGCCACACCACCTGTACCCCCGGTACTGGAAAATGGCTGCCCGACAGGATTCTGTGCCTTGATTCCAACGTAGTGCCCCATCGGCTGACTGTAAGAGGGCATGGATTGCTGAGTGGACGTGGAAGACACCGGCAGCATCATATCTTGGTTTTTCCCTGGAGCGAGAGTCTCCACTTGGATGGGCTCAAAGTCTGCGCCAAGATTGAGCTCATCCACAAACGAAGGAGCTGACGGGAAGCCGTCGACATCCACTCCTTCTAGACCTCCGCCAAAGAGGTTGGGGTCATCAAAAAAATCCATGTCGGAGCTCTGACGGGTAACAGAACCTTTTGAAGTTCAGTGGATCCACGTTGGTTGCTATGAACCAGTGATGGAAGAGCTATGGCATCACATTATGAGTCTGTAAAAACAGAGGAAATAAAACAAATTTTAGATCAAACAAAAAACGAAAATTTCACAAAAAGGAGTGATTCAGGCTTTTCCATTCATCCATCAGTCCATTTCCCCATTGGGTTTGCGGGTAACAGAAGCCCAAGTTGATTTAATGCGAGAGGAGGCAGACGCCCTGTATATTACTAGTCAACACTCAATCATAGGACACACAGAGACAAATCATCATACACACATAAATTCACACCTATGAGCAGTTTAGTGTATCGTTAACCCAAGAGTCTGTCATTGGGATGCGGGAGAATTTCTTTCTGAAGAAAACACAGACAAGCATAGGTACAAACGTGGATCTTCTGACTATGAGGCAGAAGTGCTCACCACTACCGCACCATACTACCATTTCTTGAATCCTTCCTTAGCAGTACCAGCGAGTTTTTTTTCCTGGCTTATCATTCATATGAAATATTATTTGCGTTAGTCTTTGCCAAAGTTAGCATTGTAGTATATATATATATATATATATATATATATATATATATATATACACATATATATATATACACATATATATATATATATTTGAAGATTTGCTTATTTACGTGTGTATGCCAGGCAGTCTTCAAACCTGTTCCTCGAGGTCCGCTGAGATGCCCATTTAAAATCTCTCCCTGTTGTATTATGTGTTGCTGCAATGAGAAATAGCAAACGGGCAGGACTGCAGACCTCAAGGAACAGGCTTGAAGACCTCTGGTGTAGTAGTATACTGTTAGGAAGAAGAAGTCAAGCTAACCGCAGCAACAACATTGCCAATTTCAAAATAAATCTTACGTTGCCAAAGTAATATATATAATATATGACCAATGCTTTGCTCCTGTTTTATTTTTATATTATTCCCGGCAGCGTGTTGCGGCGTAACAGCTGAATTGTAGAACAGAAAGTGTTTCTACAGATTCAACAAGTCGTCACTGTACTGTACAGTGTCTGATGCTAGTGTGTAGTTTAGCAGCGCTAGCTTAGCAGCACTCAAGTTAATAGCGCTAAATGACTCTGCACACTTTGATGCTGACAGGCTAACACAGTTGCCGTTCTTACTGATCACTTTTTAACAAACCAGGCTTACTTGAATGCATTATTTTAACCAGCAAAAAAACGCAATTTCGTCTCATAGACCAAAATTTATAGGGAGAGATGCATCTAAATACTCATATGTTTCTAGAGAGGAAAATAGTGTCCTGCTTTGCAATTTAAATTTAAGTATGAATGTTATCAAGAAATGAAAACCAATTGGCCGTTCATTATATCTTCTGTATGTTTAACCAACCAGATTACCCGATTTAAATTTTCAGTAGAAATTCCGAATACCAAAATACAAGATAGCTGCAACAAAAAAAATGCCCCAAGTCATTTTACTGCTTAACATATTACTTTTTGATTCATATTGACATTTTGTTTCAATCGGTCCGTTGATTGTGTGGAATTAGTTGTTGACTAATAGTGTCTTGAAGCAACCATCAGAGACAGTGCTATATATGTCTTAAGTATGACGTCTAATGAACAACAACGCAACAAGAGCTATTGAAAGTTAAACGATCCCACTTCTTGCTGACATCGGATAAGAGATGGGGTACACCTTGGAGTGGTAGCCAGTCAATCAGAAGGCAACACTGTCAGTTTCGAGAAACAGCTGTTCCCAACTATAGACAATTTTAGAGTCTATGATGAATCTGACATGCAGATTTTTGGGAGACAAAGTCAGAATACTCAGAGAAACCCCACATTACCACGGGGAGAACATAAAAATTGACACAGGAAGAGTCAGACATGCCAACCACGAGTACACCAAGCTTCCTGAGACATTCTACCGTTGCAGAAAATACACTTAAATGCCCATTTGTAGTCTGTTCCCATTTACATGTTGATACGATGGCAATTCAATGAATATTTTTGCAAATTCTGTCCTTCCGAAAAAAATTTGTCTTAAACTGACACGATTCAAAACAAAAAACAATGAATTTAGAAATCATCAAGTGACTTCCCCTCTTCACAGCATCTATTTTTATCATCCAGTCCTTCAGTGAAACACGCTGGTTGACTAGTAGATTTCCATAATGGCTCTCCGCGCGGTGTTGCAAAGAAGCGCTCTAAAACCACGTAATAGCAAGGTCAGGAACTCTGCGCTGTCAATTATCTATCAGCGGGCTTTTCATGTGTGCAGCAAAAGCAGCTGGCGCTAGCCAACTGCCAGCCACCGGCAGCAGGTGCCTCTTCGTGCAACCCCTTGTATGCACCCTCCCTCCTCCCAATCTCCCCTCACCACAGCACTCCCCTCCTCTCATCCCCCACCACCACCACCACCACCACAACCTTTTCTAAACTCGACAGCCAACAGAGCTGCAGGGTAGGACGCACAGAGAGGCGTTGACAGCTGATAGAATTTCAACAGCCCAGGAACACAGGCAGACGAGGTCCTCTGAGGGCGTGTGCTTGGCGACCACAGACCAGCGGAAGATGACAGAGGCCAGCAAATGTTCCGTCCTTGTGCCGACATGCTATTTGGCAAACTCTAGTAGATGGTTTCAGGAACATTAAAATATTTGAATTCAGGTGGTTTTAAGAATTTCAAAAGAAATTCAGATGGATGTCTTTTCAGTTTACATTATGTGCCAATAAAGTATTAGGTGCAAAAACCTAAGCTACACCACGGATAATCATTCATTCATCCATCTATCGATCCATCCATTTTCTGTAGCGCTTGTCCATGCTGAGTTTGCAGCTGAGCTGGAGCCTATCCCAACTGGCTCTTGGTGAGAAGAGTGGTACACCCTTGACTAGTCGTCGGTATGGTTGGGCACTAAAACTCAGTCCCACTATGGTTCAAGTCCTTATACATCACCTTCAAATAACAGCACCAATTTTGGTTGCTTAATTCGGTGCCATTCGAAAATTAGTCACCTGATTCAACTTTACAGAAGTCAGGTGATGCAACCTAAAGATTGCTGCCAGCAAACCGGGGAAGGGTATCAACATCACAAAGTCAGAACCGCTGTTGGAGCATCTGGGGGGGTGTTCGGCCGATATGGCATGAAGAAACGGGTCGGGCTGTCGGGTTAAATGAGCACTGTGATTGGCTGTTAGCTAGCAAATCAGTGTGCGGGACAAGAAACGGAAGAGACAGGAAAAACGGGTGAAAAATAAAGCTATTTCTCAAGAACTAAATTAACTTTGCTCATTTTCACATCTCCTCTATGGACATAATGGCTGGATGGATAGAAGAGCGCGAAGAGGACAACATGTCTGAAAAAAGGCGGTGTTTGATGGGCAATGATATAAACAGTCGTGCGGGGAGTGGCTCAAGCACAGTTCAGGACTAAATGTAAATCCTTGTAAGTCTGTCAAGCCGCGGTCGGAGAAACTTGATGTGGGGGCTGTATTATGTTAATTAGCCCTACTTTTACATCAGAATTCCACTTGCTCACTAAAACATTTTCAGATATAAGAAGCTCACAAAAGAAAATATTTGTTTGTATATATTTGTTTGTTTCATTTCACCCGGAATGGGTGGGACAGGAGTCCGGAGACCCGACTTTGCATACAAGCAGTAAAAGTCAACTCTGCATAACATGTCCTCTTCTATCAAACCGCCTCATGTAAAGTATAAAAAAATATATTCATACACATTGTGCTAAATAAATTACCAGCAACAAAGGTCGGTCGTGAACATTTTAGATCAATAGATGAAACACTGTGGTGAGGAAGCTGCTCACAATTTCTGTCCAAGACTTAGTGGCCTGATGACTTTAAATTTAGCCGACTGTACAAATACAGTAAAACAAATGAATGAGAATACCAGCAAAAGACAAGAAAGCGGATTGTTACGCACAAAGCGGCCACCCAACTCGCCCTTGACCCCGCAACCACAAGCCACAGAAACAAATAGTAGCTTGCAGACCTCCGCCAAGGCCAAACAAAGATGGCAGATAGTGACGATTCCATCCTCCTATCTCTCCGAGAGACTGATATTACGCTATGCCGGATACAGGCCAATATAAGCAGACGTATTCTCCTGTTTCTATTTTAAAAAGGAAAAAGATACAACCTGATTGGTCATAAGTTGTTGTTCCACTTTGACCCTGTAGGGGGCGGTAATTTGCCTTATTAAGATGTTGACAATCCTGAGAGAGGAAACAAATAGCGTGCAAGTTTTGCCACTCCAAATTTTCACAATCATTAAATGCTAATGCTAAGCTAATAGGGACATGAAAAGCCCCTTTACTGCTGCTTTAAAAATTACTACCATTACTAAGTTGATGAAACCAGCATTTTCCACAGCTTTTCCTTTCAGTGTTGCTTTTGAAACAGAATTACACGGAAGAAGTCGCCACAACAATTTTGTAACTCTTTTTCCACACTGATCGTAATAATAAATATCAAACCTAAATGTCAGATCTACTGTTATGGCTCCAATATGCCAATTTCGTGTAAGCTGTGTGAAAGGGGAAAGATTCAGAATGTTGTCACACAATTAATCACCTGAACGTACGACGCACTAATACAGTAATCGTCGCCGGAAGTGAACATAGCTTAACTTTCGCTCTGCAAAAAAACATTAACAAGGACCTTTAGCTAAAATGCAACGCTGGATTTTAGGTAAGCTGTTTCAAGACAAACTTCAGCTGACACTTTAACATTTTATTAGCTGATATTACGTCATCCTTGTCCAGCCGTGCTTGTTGGGAGGCTGAGCGCGCTCCGCTCGCAGCTTCGGAAAGCTTTACTATCCGTTTATCAGGCTTGACTCTGACTAACTGAACGGCACAGTTGAATAACATTATGAGTTTCCGAACAGAACGTTAGTCAAAAGTTCGACTCCTTTAGTAACGTGGATGAACCTGGCAAGATACAACATGGGGAGATGTTGGGTGAGGCTGCGATGATGCACAGCCAATCAGCTCACGGGATAAATCCACTTGTGCTCTCATTGGTCGATTTTGTGCCAGGAACCAATCATGTGCTGTGTGTGTATATCCCGTCTTTGCTGTGTTCTGTTTAAAAGGCACAGGTAGAAACATTTTTTACGATTTGTTGTTACGGCTCGGATGCGCATAAATGAAGTAGCTGGAGGCTGGCTGGATGGCCTCGCATATCTAATCACCTAATTATGGGATGCTGTGTTACAGTGTGGAACCGCAAATATCCCACTTGACTCGGGTCTGTGGCAAATGACTATCGTCACAGCTCAGTTGTGCCAATTTTATGCAGTATTTCATACGTATCTGACTTGATGTAATTACCTGCATGTCGGATGCTGTGCCATATCCAGCCTCACTGGGTTACGTGTAAAAGGCACCAGTGGCTAAATGCCAGATCTTTCGTTAATCACCTAATTTAGAGACGTGGCTGTTTAAAAGCATGCACAATTGCAGCTAAATCCTGACTTTGCTGAGTTATGTGTAAAAGATACCAAAAGGATATATGTGTCGAACTGATGCAGATAAATGCTCTCAGATTTTTTAATAACCCACTTTGCTGTGTTCTGTGTAAACACTGGAAGAATATTAACAGAACTCTGTAAGAAAGAGGCTACCGATGCCAAAAAGACTGACAAGTTTCCTTGTTGACATCATCCAAAAGTGTGGTCAGAAATTGACAATTGCGGTAAGAGCGCGGGAAGTGACACAAAACAAGCCAAGCCTCACACGTTTTGCTTCAATCATTTCCCATTCTCTTTCATTTCTAATCCTGAGACTTTTAACTAACTTTTACACACACCATGTCGCTTCCACGCAAAGGGAACCTCAACATGTCGAATTCCAGCTGTTTGCAGCACCACAATGCTGGCCAATAATATTAACAAACACTCGAGCATACGCACATCCCCTTGATTTAGCCATTTTTTCTTGAAGGAGGAAAAGTTCCTTTCCATATTATATGGCGTCAATTCTAACTTAAGTCCTGATATCATGTGGTAGCATCCCGCAAGGCACCAGTGGCTCAAACTAAAATTCTACCAAGAATGAGCCTAATTACGTCAAAGGGTAAAAAAAAATTGCGTGAACTATGGTGCAGACTAAAGCGAGTGAGTTTCTACTAAGGGCGAGCCAAAAGGTGGCGGAGATGGAGACTGCGAGGCAAAAGAGGGTGCAGAGGTAGGTAATGAGGTAGGGGGGTGGTCGACGTCGATGGTGTCCGAGATAACAACCACCACGCCGGGTGTTATTTCCGGGGCTGACTTTCAGTTTCAATTGCAAACTGTGAAGCCCACTGCCGAGCTACCGAGCGGCACCAGTCGCTGTCAGTTCAGGACCCGGACAACTAGCCCCACTTCGGCGGAGAAACTGCGCCAAAAGTGGGGCTCGCGTTGTTCGAAAAGTGCGAGGAACAAGTGCGAAGAGACGAGGCGTTTGACAGCTTCCTCTCCGAAGGGAAGCCACACAAGCACAGCAAGCGAAGCGAGTGTCGGGGAAGGCGGCGGTGGCTTACCCGAAACGGAGCCGGTGGAAGCGACGCCAAACGCGGACACATGCGTGCGTGTTCTCCGTGAAAGTTGGCTGCTCCGCGGGCGACCTCGGCACAGCCGCTGCTCCGTCGCCGCCAAGCCCGAACCCAAGCCCAGCCACCGCCACCGCCACCTCCGCGGGTGCTGCTGGCTGGCTGCTTCTGTGTTGCTGCCGCCGCTGCTGACGTGACTGCCGATAAGGGCACATTTGCATACTAGTGACCTCCTCCCTGATTGGACGTCCGGGCGTTTGCTGCAATTTCACCCCGGAGAAGTGTCATTAAAAAAGAAATAATCATAATAATAAAGTTAGTAAAATTCAACAAAAACCAAACCAGTTCTCCCGGTTCAAGAGAACGAGGCTCTGCGGCGCCGCCCACACTTGGAGAGCGGTTGATTTGATCACCGTGCCTCCGGGCCAAAGTCCCCGTGTGTTGTGGTGTCGTGACACCGCGCATAAGATGGCCGCGTTGGAAGCCAAAGAAGCCAATCCGGAGAGCTTTTACTTTGGCACATGGACTACAAGTCAGTCCTCCCATGCGAACATGTCAGGCGCCCCGGAGATGAGCTCATCCACAGCGGGACTATACGGACCTCCTGTGGCCAAATCTGTGTATTACACCTGCAGCAATGTGCAGCTCTCAACTTTTGTTAGAAAAGGTGTTCAAGTTGGCCATAAGGAGCGAGCCTGGCGATTGTCGGTTGTGATGTCACCAAACGTGGAAAAGTAAAAGGAACTATGGAACATTTTAGACGAAAGAGAAAATGAGTTGTGGCGATAGCAGCTCCTGAATGAATGTGCATTCCGTTACCAATCCATCAGTCACCGTCATCCACATACGAGTGCTTCATGCATTTAGAGCAGCCATCCATCCATCCATCCAACCATGATCTGAGCCGCTTCTCCTCACGAAGGTCGCGGGTGTGCTGGAGCCTATCCCTGTCATCTTCGGTGAGTTAGCAGGGCACAACCTGAACTGGTTGCCAACCAATCACAGGGCTCACAAAGACAAACAACCATCCGCGAACACAATCACACCTAGGGCAATTCAGAGGGCCCATTCAACCAGTCAGGCATGTTTTTTGGAATGTGGGAGGAAACCGGAGTACCAGGATAAAACACACGCAGGCACGGGGAGAAAATCCACACAGGAAGGCCGGATCCCGAAATCGAACCCTGAACCTCTGAACTATGAGGCCATCGTGCTAACCAGTCAGCCAGTGTTCCCCCCGCATTTGGAGCAATGTAAGCTTATTTAACAAAATAATGAAAATTAGAAATAAAACTAATAATGAAGTAAAAATATTTTAAAGATTTTTTACAGTTATCTTTACATGGCTTAGACTAATTAGAAATAATATTAGAATAATAAATTAATTAATTAATTGAAAGTGGGTGCATAAAATGCATGGGTGAGGAGGACCCAATTATTATCACCCTATAAATAGCTGCATGCATGCGTGCACGTGTAGTTTCAATGCAACAGTGTAAACATACAAACATACTTTGCGTCATGATAAGCTGTTGTACATTAAATTGCCATCGCTGATTCAGGTAAATGAGCCATCTTCAAACCAGTATGTTGGCCAAACACCACTTGAGGCCAACTCAAAATGATTCTAATTAGATACATAGGAAAGATGTTTTTCTTCCCTCGCTTGTCTCCAGTTTTCCTCATTCAAATTACTTTTATTTTCGTACATCATTGGGACACTATTGTGGGCTATGGGCATTTGGGTACCGATGTCTTTATCTGGTTTTCTAAAGAAAGACATAAAATGGGCCAATAAACGTGTACACTACGTAGGTAAAGACACCCAATCCATATCAAACAAACACGGTTAATCTACTAATATTTTATATGCACTTCCTGTTCCAGCTTTTATTGTGACACTGAATTTATACCTTTTCCGGCATCTCACTGAACGACGTAACAACTTAACGACAACTACGCTGTAACGGCCCGGGTACATGGAAAACGTTGCACAAAACGCTTTAACAAAACATTTAGGTGGAATAGATTATGGGCGTGCTTATAGACACGTCAATAATAATGACACAACTTACTGGTCATCAGCGCACACTGCTAAACGAGCTCACAACACTGTGGGCACGCTGGCTCCAGACTACTTTGCGCCGCACACTCCGTCGTCTCCAGTCCTCGAGCCACGTGACACCGTACATGCCTGTGTCACATGAACTCACTTTGTACACAAAAACGTTATACAAATTAGGCAAATTAGGAACCATAGTAAAGTTTAACATCCTAGGACTATACTAACCCTTTCTAAAATTATAAAATACAATAAAAAAAAACTATAATTCAAATATAAAATACTTAGTTGCGTCTCAAGACTCAAATTGAGTGTACAAGGAACTTGGTGGGCGGGCACGCCCCCCTATGGCAAGCCCTTGGTGACCGGTCTGAGATGTGGTTCACCCAAAACTGGTTGCCACCCAATCGCAGAATTTGATAACAATGACAAAAATGTAAGAGAATCATTTAAAAACAATCAAACAACAAAAACGGACAGTTTTCGTAAATTATAACTGAAGCCACCCGCTTCAAAGACAAACATGAAAGGTAAAATCAAGAAACGTGTTTACGCTGTTGTTTTTATTCTTCTATAGCAGTGGAAAATATCAACTAAAAATAAAGTAAAAATAAAAACAAGAAGAAATCTAATGTTACAAATGTAATATAAATGTAATTGATAATGCAATATATTCATGGTGAAGGCGAGGGGTGCAACAGAGACATTTCATTAAAAATTCAAAACAATGATGACTGAAATAAAGGGTGTCCAAACTAGAGCCCCCGGGCCATTTGCAGCCTGCCATCACTTTATTTAATTGTACGCAGCATATAGTCAAAATAACTTGGACATGGTCCTTCACGCTACTGGGTGCAAGTGTTGAAAAAGTGGGGCGGTTGCAACACCCCCATCACCAAGGGATGCGACTCACCTGACGATATAGCAACTACAACAACTAATTGCTTTTATAAAGCACTTTTATACATGTGTTATTATTTAGAAGAATGTGTCTGTCCTGTTTGAGAGAGATCGGCCCAAGTTAAGAAATTAGTCCCAACACTGAACAACGCTTGCTTCCTGATTATTGGATATCTGAAACCCACGAACACAAACAACATACTTCTCTTTGTTGGTATTGCCTTGAAGCTGGCCCTGGTCCTAAATATGAAGATCTGATGAGGGCAGAAGTAGATTTACTCCAGTGGGATACAGGGTAGCGGGCCACTCCAAAATCATAAAAAATTCAAAACACAATATGCCTTCTCACAATAAACGAAAGCTGTGATGTAGCAATTTCTCAGTATGATTGCTTGATAGAATGGTTTTAGCATGTTTAATATCGTTGAGGAATGCCAAAGTGGCCCTTGCATGATTCGATGATTTTATGTATGGAAAAAGGAAAAAGTTTGGAAGTTTCATAATTCTGGATCCATGAGTTTCAAAGGCAAATATGAAAGGTCGCCAAAGGAAATGTAATGGTACAACTAAAGCGCCACAACTGCTTTCACTTCTATTTGATGAATTTTTAATTCTATTTTATATTATGAAGCATTATAAAAAATAAATGAAACAACTGATCCCAATAGAAATAAAACCAAAGACAACATTAAAATAGCGATAAAATAATTATTTATATTAAAATCAGGTAACATGAAAACTATGGATCCCAAAGACAAATAATGATAACATCACTCACTAGGTGCACTGTTGTGCAAGCACCACATCACTTTTGTAAGTTTAGTTTTATTTGTTGGTGATTTCATCATTCTCTAAACACAAAATATTCAACCGAGATTAGATCATTTTTAGATGGAAAAAAATAAAACAAAATATACATATATATATATATTATAGAATATTTACGTTTCATAATTTTGGTGGATCAATCTGTTTCAAAGTTTTCAGAAATAAATAGGACCCAAGAGTAAAAGCGCCACAACGCTGTTGACTAATTTTGTTTCAATCGTAAAATATTCATAAAATGTAAAATATCAACCTGCCCCAACCCCCCCCCGAAAAATAAGGATTCATCCTGACAAGTCAAGTCAAGTCAATTTTATTTGTATAGACCTTAATCACAGACAAGTCTCAAAGGGCTTTACATAGCCACAATCGACATCCCCGATCTTAACCCCCAGGCGGGCAAGGAAAAACTAAAAAAACCTCATTAGGGGAAAAGTGAGAAACCTTGAGAAGGGACCACAGATAGGGGAATCCCCCTTCCAGGATGACCAGGCTGCAATGGATGACAACTGGGCAACATTTGACACATACAATGATGCTATGCAATGATAGATAAGATAATATAAGAGTCAATTGAATGAAGTGCTGCAGGAAGATGATTTCAGTGGAGTGGGTCCTCATCCAGGGCCGTAATATCCATGGCAGCATAAAAAATTTACACTGGACAAAGATTTATAAAACTGATTCAATTCATAAAATTAAGACTTAATATTAACCTTTTCAGTTTCCATGATGCATTTTGGAAACTGGGAGGCTCACAAGAAAAACTATTAACTGTACATACAGGAACCACCTGACCGCCCTGTGCAGAAATGAAAATGGATTGGTAAGGAACAAAATAAAATTGATTTGGAGGCAAAGAACTAGACAACTAGATCCAGCAGGTTTTTATTTTTTAAGCACCAATCATATACTGTACATCCGGATCAATAACTTGAATCAAATTAAAAAATAGTTTTTTTTCATATCTTTTTATTGGAGAAACAGCAGAGGGGGAAACCTAAAATGTACCTTTGGAGTCATGTGGAATAGTTGTAGTAACTTATTAGGATTGGGATGAAAAACCCAAACTGTCTTTTTTTTTTGTCTTTAAATCAAACTCTTATTTACACATCAAACCTTTAATAAGGAAGCAAAAAAAAGGGCCCTTAGAGAGCAACACATTTAAAAGCCATCTGCGAAAAAAAAAAAAAAAAGATTGACAGATTGGAGGTCCGGTCTTCGCCCAGCTGTGATTGACATTCCTGGCGTGATTAATAAAAACAGTCCTGAGCCGAGAGATCATGACATCCACTGCACTCTTTTTGGACTTTTAGAACAGTATGTAATCACTGAGCCCGGCCAGCATGTGCATATGGATGCTGAAATATGTACACCAATTGCGAGATTCTACATCAGAGACATCCATTTGTCATCTTTGCCTTATAAACTTGGTTTGTGTACGCTAAAGCTGTTGGTGGGCGAAGCTTTTAAAGCTGAGCAATATTCATAACGTCTTTATGTGAGGATCCGGCACGCAAATATGGCGCGGCCGGCGATGCGGGTACCTCCCACGAGTGGCCAGTA